>NC_088644.1:9862452-10099452 GCF_964019385.1 Sycon ciliatum
TTCTCTTTGTGCCGCTTTAGATATTTGATGTGGCAAATATTATCCTCCACTCATAAGTTCTGCTGCACCACAAATGTTTTTTTGTATGCAGGTATATATTTATTTATCCGACGCGCTCAATTCGCAAAGCAGGTTCCTTGCCCCAGTCGATAGATTATAGTTTATAAATAATATACTTGTAACATTTTTGAGTTACGAAGTACATCCTAGTCCGTCTTTCTCTAAGTCAAGTGTGTGGGTGTGGGCGTGCGTGCGAGTGCGCTTGTCTGGTATTCAAGAGTTATATCCAGGTATGCAATAGCAACATTAACCAAATCCATGCACATGCCTAACTGTGGGGCAGACATTTCAGGCCATTCGTATCACTAGTGCCAACACCGGCCCTCAACTGATTGTATAGACGGGGTGCTGTTCACAACGGTTCAAGCATTTTTACTGACGTAACAATAATTTGTACTTGTGCCGAAGTGAACTACTGCATGTGACAAATCTCAGCTCCATTTGGCCTTTGCCTCCGAGATCGTCATGCTGTACTCCAGAGCTAGCTTGTGAGGCCATTGCCAGAACTGACAGCAACTGTGGCACCCTAACCTATTCTTGCTGTGAGGTCAAAGCAACTCACTTGACTCACTCTCAGTGCGAGTTTTGCTCCAAGTAATTATTAGTTTAAAATAGTTAGTACAATCATGTACTTATTTTAAAAGTTACTGCATGTTAAGTGCAATGTACTTTATGCGATGTTATCATTGGCGGTGCTTGCAATGTATAATCACCAGCAAGACTGCCAAGACTAGACTAGAGTTCTAGCCTTTCAATGTTCTTATTCACTGATATCATGTGCATGTGGGGCTTTGAATAAATCATGGACACAGACTACATAATTGTATAGAAACCGTCCTCGCCTTGTAAACATGCTGTCGAAATCGAAAAACATACTAAACTGACTGTACAGCAAAGACATAGTGTGTCCTGTTGTGTGTTACTGTGCTAGCGCTATCCTACATCAAGAGTCCATAACCCATGGACTCTTGCCTACATGTATACATGACATGTAGTAATACTAATACTAGTAATAGGCGCTAGCGCTAGGCTAGCACTTAGCAGGACACACTGCACTTTCCATATTTGGTTATTTATTTAAATAATTAAATTTTAAAATTTTAAAATTTTGATTTATAAAAAAGTTATTGCAACTTTGAGTTGCAATAACAATTTTGTATACAATGTAGTTGCAATAACAGTAGGTACAAGCAGAAGTAAATCTTGTAATTGTAAGCTAGCCTACCGTGGAGTCTACTGCCAAGAGTACATGCTTGCAATTGCCTTGCTCATAATCTGATAATCGTGTGAGTGCAGGGCTAGCTGCGTATTTGATGGGTTTTACTTGATCGATCTCTGCCTGGAAATTATAATCTATACCGGTACACATGTAATTAGTGTTTCCCTTCTTCATCGTTATGGAGTTATTGAGCAGACAGTCTCTGATTTTGTTAGCATTTTCTGCTATTGATATATTGGTTGAGACTTTGTTAACCCTAAAAATTGGAGCGGATTTTGACAGGACGAATGGTCTGGAGAATGTAGGAGCATTTAGCTACGGTGCATTTCGGATTTCCCAATACCACTTCGCCATATCGCCACTTGACGTTTGGATTACTGCAGTTTTGCGCTGTGCCATATGCATTGGAGTCACAGTCGGTGTGCTGCACGCAGCGCGCAGGGCCAGGTTGAGCAGCTCTAACCCTGCGTCGTTCCGCAAACTTCGAACTGAGCTAGTTGTCCGTGTCCGGAGACTGCAAACACCGGGCCTGCTCACCGGCGTTTCACTGTTTGTATATCTGGTGGCGAAATTTTTGTTCAGTATAGAATTTAACAGCGATGGCACGGCAGCCAGGAATCCCACTGCCAGTCCTCCGACGACAGTGGCAACAATGTCTACTACAGGCCCAGTAGCAGCCACGACACCAGTCGCTAGCGTGACTAGCGATGTGCACATACACGTCATTGTGCGCGTTCACCCATGGCTCTGGGCTCTGCTGGCCTGGTCACTCACGGCATGCATAGTACAGCTTGTCTATGTGCACCGAGTGGGAGACAAGAAGCACAGCAAGGTTAGGCCCGAGCCCAGCGATGCACGCAGTCGTGGTAACAACACTCTGCTGGTGAATGAATCCGCTGTGGAGGAGGACGTGCCACTGCTGCACCATTGCGCAGCTGAAAGCTCCGAGGCGGCTACTGCGGACTCCGAGGACGATGAGCAGCTTCTGGGCAAAACAGCCGTTGGCTCATCAGACTCGAATGACAGTGACAGCAGTGGGAGTGATGATAGCGATAACGATAGTGATAGCGCAGACAGTGATAGTGATAGTGGCAGTGATTCTGGTGAACGTAGGCGAGGAGACAAAAAGAAAAAGCGTACAACGAAGCAGGACAAAGACTTGAACAAGCCGTCGACATGGATGACGGTGAAGAAGCTTTTGAAGCAGTCCATGCCTGACTGGATGTTTATACTCGGTGGATTCTTCTTCCTGATTGTAGCCACCATTGCCCAGTCTCTGATGCCGCTGTACATTGGTAAAGTGATCAACAGCATTGCTATAGACCGGGATGCTGATCAGTTCCACCGGGCTATCATGATCATGGCTGTACTCTCGGCAGTCGGTGCGCTGGGCGCGGGCGTTCGCGGCGGTCTGTTCTCGCTGGTCTGCGCTCGCCTCAACATTCGCCTGCGCAACAAGCTGTTCGGCTCGGTGGTGCGGCAGGACATGGCGTTCTTCGACACGACGCGCACCGGAGACATCACGTCGCGCCTGACGTCGGACACGGAGAAGATGAGCGATCTGATCGGCATGAACATCAACGTGTTCTCGCGTAGCATCGCCAAGGCGTGCGGCGTCCTCGTCTTCATGTTCAAGCTGTCCTGGAAGCTGACCATCGTCACCATGGTCAGCCTGCCGGTCGTCAGCGTCCTCTCCTACATGTACGGTGAGTACTACAAGAAACTGTCGGAGAAAGTGCAGTCGTCACTGGCTAAAGCCAACGACGTAGCCGAGGAAGTCTGCTCGTCTATAAAGACCGTGCGCAGCTTCGCCTGGGAGGCCGAGGAAGCTGACAACTACAGTGAGAAGCTCAAGCGTACGTACAAGCTGCAGGTGAAGGAAGCGCTGGCCTACTGTGGTTATAACTCTTGCTCACAACTCCTGGAATGGGCTTCGGTCATTGCCATACTCTTCTATGGTGGTTATCTGGTCTTGAACGACGAGCTGAGTGGCGGGTATCTCGTCTCATTTATCCTCTACTGCGAAGAACTGGGCTCTTGTATTGAAGATGTTGGTGACGTCTTCACTGGCCTAATGTCGGCCGCGGGAGCTGCCGAAAAGGTCTTCAAGTGGATTGAACGTAAGCCTGATACCCTGCTGGAGCCGGACAAGCCCGATTGCGGTGAGCTGCGGGGCGAAGTGGAGTTCAAGCAGGTGTCCTTCCGCTATCCCAGTCGGCCGGAATCGACCGTGTTGAAAGATGTGTCGTTCGTGGCACGGCCCGGTGAAGTGGTTGCACTGGTTGGCCCCAGTGGAAGTGGCAAGTCGTCGTGTATGAGTCTGCTAGAGCGCTTCTACCAGCCCGACAGTGGTACTATCCTGTTGGATGGCCAGCCGTTGAACATGTTTAATCACAAGAGTGTTCACGAACGTGTAGTGATCGTGAGTCAGGAACCGGTGTTGTTCGCTCGCTCTCTTCGCGACAATATCCGCTATGCTCTGCCTGGTGCTTCCGATGATTGTGTTGAGGAAGCAGCCAAACTATCCAATGCGCACGGCTTTGTTTCAACTCTACCGCGCGGCTACAGCACGCAAGCGGGGGAACGCGGACAGCAGTTGTCCGGTGGGCAGAAGCAGCGCATTGCCATAGCGCGTGGTCTCGCTCGCCAGCCCACGGTTCTTCTTCTCGACGAAGCAACGAGTGCACTGGACGCGGAGAGCGAGCACATCTTACAGCAGTCCTTGCTTCAGGCAATGTCGGACCGTACCATCATAGTCGTTGCTCACCGCCTGAGTACGGTGGAGCATGCCGACCGCATTGTCGTCATTGCAGACGGCTGTGTCACTGAGCAGGGAACTCACACTGAACTACTCAATGCCGATGGAATGTACGCACAGCTTGTACAGCGACAGCTTCGCCATTCCAGCTCACCATCGCAGGACGACGACGATAGCAGACCCTCCCCGTCAGCCGTAGTGCCACGAGATATAGACAGGCAGGTGTCAAGTCGTTCCACGGGGTCAGCACAGCGTCAGCGTAGTCGGAGAGGCAACAAATCTGGCTCTTTTTCCAGCAGCGGTGACTCAAGTGCTGAAGATACCGTGAAAAAGCGAAGATAGTTTCCTGCCAGTGTGTTGACCGATTGAACTTATTGTATTTCTGCGAGCAGTGTTTCTGTTCATTGAGCTCAAGCTCAGCTGGTCAGTAAAACCAGCCGAGGGCCTGTGCAGCACCGTGGATTTAGCATTGCACACATCGACTGCTCTTGTGAACCCAGTTAGTCCAGAGTATCGTCAAGTTGTGTATGTGATATGGAGAGAATGTGGAACTTTTTTTTCGTTATTTTCAAGGAACATCTCAGCAACCTGAGTCGTTGACTATTTGTTTTAGCTGTACAATTGTTGTAGGTGCCGCTTCGGACTAGGCATCCTCACACGATCGTGAGTACACCGTACTAGCTCTTTCAGCCAATGCTACTAACTTATCTAACCAACCGTAGCCCAAAAGATAATAAAAAACTAGACCTTTTTATATATGCTCCTCCTAGAAATTGAATCGTCTTTATAGCGCCGCCGCTCCTCTACTTGCCTCTGTTTGAGAATATTTTATGGCTAGCCTATTGTTCCGCTGAGACTCCTGTTTGATTGGCGATATGTTTGTATTTATTTTTACCGATATCTTTGTATTTACTTCCTATTCTTCGGGCTCAACCAAAGTGTGAGTAAAACTGAGCTCAGACCACATTCATGTATTGTGGGGACACTGCATTTTGTTGTAGATCTACATATATAAATGGCTATTGGCTACTGGAAAATACTATACCGTACTAAAAACGTTCCTTGTAAAAGTGCGGAAAACGCATAAAAAAAGACCCCCGGGGGCCCCGGCCCACGAATAATTCTTGGGTCAACCACGTGTGACATGCATGTACACACAACACGTGACCAATTCAAATGTACTGGATCAGAACGTCAAAACTACCACAAGTACCAGTACAAAAGACAAAGTATTTTGCTCGAGCTACAGACCTGCGAAAGCCTGAAAACTGTGTTCTCCACCAGCTCGCGAATGCTAGAACAGGGTGTTCTTTCTCCAAAGACGCCATTGCAGCGAATAGTACTGTACGTGGTGTGTTGCTGCCGCGGAAATGAACTCATATACCGGTACGTACGTGCACAAATCAGGACGATACTTTTCTGTCACAATACAGTGTCAGGATTCTCTACATTGTTAAGCTAACCTGTGCTGCACTCAACACTATCGAGTAGTATAGGGGTTAGATTTCGGGGTTATTTAATAGATTAGTACAAGTAACATCCTACACACACCACCCTCAAAGTAAGTGGTCTCTTCGAGTGCATGTATTCAAATCAAACTCGAAGTGCCCCACCGTCTGACCGTCACGCGGTAAACACCATACTATAAGTCAACAAATATTTGGCGCATATTTATTTATTTATTTTCGGCTATTTTCGGCCTGGTCATGTTGGACCGCAAAAATTTGTTGCGGGCGAAATTTTGTTTTGCAAGGTTCAGTATGACAGTGTATACAGGAAGCAGCAGTACAGGCCGAAAATTTGATGCGGCCGAAATGGGTTTTAGCCCTGAGAGGCCGAAATTTGAATGGGGCGAAAATTGGTAGACTTACAGTAGGATCCGTCGGGGAACAGTAGGCAAAAGAATAAACCCAGAGAGCTTGGGATCACTTCGGTGAAAATGTCGGTCGGTCACGAGTGTCGTAGTCAAGCTACAGCAAATCACGTAGTCCGCGATGTCGGAGTTATCTGACTTTGCCGAAGCCGATACTAGGGAGGTTCTGCTCTGAGTGACGGGAATGCAACCCGAAGATTAAATGAGTACACTCAAACGTCTCATGTCCGGGCGCATTGGGACTGGGCGCTGCCTGTATCTCAGATTTGCCCGTATCTAAGATTTTCCCGTATCTCAGGAAAGCTCATCTACCATGTATTTATATGTATCTATTATTAAAGGAGATATTCTGCTACTCAGGTTGATTGCCTGAACGCAATTATTAGGAAGCGCTTTGTTTGCCGTAGTATTGCACATAACCTTACATTCCTCACACAATGTTTAGAGTATGGTGTTTATGATAGTCTCAAGAAAATCGATTAGGAACAACCGTTTTAGATACATGTATTCTCATTCATCATTCTGTAATGTCCGCTTCACTAATACTATTAATCGCATTAATAAAGTATCTATTATTGCACGATTAAAGAGGTCAATATATGAAATATAGAACGAGTAAAAGACCGAGGTCCCCCGAGGTCTTTTACGAGGTCTATATTTCATATATTGACCGATTATGAGGGCAATAATAGATTTATCACGACATAGCATACCTAAAACTGTTTTTGCTTTGCTATAGGAAGAAAGGAATACTAGTGTAATAGTATAATAGTATGTACATATGCCGTTTACATTGGACATTACTTCTGTGTAAACCAAAGTTTTCAGTTGTCTCTTGTAGTATGTTCCCCAAGTCCTTTGACTGAGAATCTGACAGTTTGGGTTCGAATCCCAGCATTTGGCTTCAGATTTTTCTTCTTTCAGTTCTGATTTTTTTCTAAGTAATTAGTTGAGGAAAAAGTTCTAAGTCCTCAGGCTAAGGGTGCGTTCTTAAATCCTCTCGGAAAAGTTTGAGACTCTCCGAAAAGTTCGAGAGCTGTTCTTATATCCTCTCCGACTTTTAGGAGGCTCTCCAAAGCTCTCCAAGCTCTCCAAGCTTCAGAGGTGGTTGAAACTTGGAGATTCCCGCGGTTTGGGATCAGCGCATGCGAACTACGACTAAAAGCCACGTGTTCATCATGAGTGTACGCATTTCCCTTTTCGCATACGCACATACATTCATCACTCAAGATCGCGGCCCCTTTGACGCTTCATTTTGCTTGACATGTGCAAAATATCTCCGAATTCTTCGAGACCCGTTCTTGAGTAATCCCAGTTTCTTCGACTTCTCTTTTCTTCTTCTTCTAGAAGCTAGAGAATATAAGAACGCACCCTAAGTGGTCAATAATAAGTGGTCAATATAAGCGGTCAATATATGCTGATATTTGACCGCTTAGAGATCACAAGTTTCTGTGGGGGTCAATAATAAGAGAGTGATAAATATAATTATAGTTTTTGATGAAGTTTATTTGGTACGTAGTGCACATGTTCAGGATAAAAAAGAATCCATTGGTGAAAATGTGTGGATTACACATGTGTGGCTTACTTGCTAGCTCCTCATCCCACCGTAAGCCATGCCTCCTTGCCACGCCTCCTTGCGGTCAATTAAACCATGTAGGGTTCAAGTGGGTCCAGGTTCTAGTGGCCACACAAGAAGGCACTTGAAAGTTCTTATCCATGCCTAGATATCTGGACCCTAAACACACAAAGTCGTGGACTCTAACCCAGCCACCTGTTCTTTCCATGATTCTCCACGTTTCACGTGAAGCAAAGCCTCTCTGCTATCATACTGGATAGCCTGTACTACTGTGGATACGGATGTTTGGCCTCCTTGATCACTACCCTGTGTACGAGTTCAAATGGAAATATATGCACACCTCACAAGGCCAATTGGCAAAGCAGCTAGCTGTCCTGAGATTGAGTGCATTGAAATCATGTACTTGTCTGGTGATGCCTCTAGTGAGTGCAATAGACTGACTGGGTGCGCACTGATCTGATGAAGTGTGTACAAACCTGTAGGCTAAAGTCGGTGTTACACTGGGGTTTTCTCAACTTTTCTGGATCTTTAAAGCACCAGAAGTAGTATGTGTGTAGCGTTGGTACGCTGGTGAATTCTCTTCATGCCAGTTAAGGTTACACTTTTGGTAGAGTTACGAGTTCAATCTTCATTCCAGTTCAGTTCAGTTTAAAAAAAAATAGACAACAGTGTGTTCACTGAGACCCTTGTATTTTGCCTCCGAGAGACTGTGGCCCGCTACATGTGTACTATTGAAAGCGCCCATTTCGTCTTGGAAGTGTGCATCACATTGACATTATGCATGCGGTCTATTACTAGTACATGTATTTGGTCAGAGTCTCATCTGTGTGTGTGTCTCTCTCTGTTTGTTTGTTTGTGTGTCGGTGTCAGTGTGTGTGTATGTGTGTGTGTGTGTGAGTGTGTGTGTGTGGTGTGTGTGTGTGTGTGTGCATGTGCGTGTGCGCTTATGTGCTTATGTGTCTGCATGTGTGAGCAGTATGTACTTGAATGAGCCGTGCACACCTGGTTTGTGTCTGCATGTGCTTGCAGTCGCCTTGCATTCACTTTGAACACGTGTTCGTGTACATGTTCCGCAGGACTTGTGATTTCGCCTGACCTTTCAAACCAATTGGACTGACTGCCCTGGCAAGGGACTCTTATTGCCTAGCTTCTTGTTATGGCGGCATCAACAGTAGCGCATAACGTCACTCGACCTGTCGTTGCTTCACAGCTGCTGCTTTCTCGCTCCTGCTGTATCAGTTCGGCGTATTGTCCAGCTGCACAGTGTAGCCGTGTGTTGAAACAGCATACCGGTACCTGCTCAGTAGCTGTCATCAGTACCAGGAACTTAGTGAGTGTAGCGGACACAGTCAGCAGCGGAAACACTGCGTCGCTGGTGACACGCCGTCACTGGCAATGCCCTGCGGCACGCAGTGCAGCGCGTCACTATTCCGCTCCACCGTGTGTCACAACCGCAGCGTTGCAAGGGCTGCTAGCGCAAGTGCAGCGTCTCCAGCAGGAACAGCGCAGCAACGGTGGCGGAGCACTGAGCCCGGAGCAGAGGTCCCGATTGGCTTCCGCTTGTCATATGCTGTGCGCTGCGATCGGGTCGTTGCTCGGCACCATTCCTTACTTGCTGCAGCAATGTTCCCGCTATGATGCTTTCCCGGGTGTAGCCAGCAACGGACTGCGATCTAGTGTATCCATACTCTCCACGTGTACATCGGCGCTTGATGACATCATCAAGTCACTGCTTACGTCATCGAATACTAAGAGAGCTTTCGCACAGGCTGTGTTAGCACTTGAAGCACATTCAGAGCTGCTCAGGGATCACGCGCAGCTTTTTAAAGTCATCTACGCTGTTGTGCAAGTGGACAAGACTGGCAACCTGATCGTTGATCATACTCAGTTTCCGGACGACTTTCTGGACACTGCTGAGAGTATGGAGCGGAAAAGCTTCTATGGACGGTGCCTCGGCCTTCATGTAAGTCACTGTGAGAAGTAAGGTGACATTTGTATGTGTGCTCTGCGACCGTAGAGTACAATAGCTGTCGGTGGTCTTTTGAATAGTCCTACCCGATCCCCCTTTGGTGCGTCCATGGAGCTATGAAGCCAAGACCTCTGGTCGGCGGAGCTTAATGGGCCCCACCACCACACTCCATTATTCACCCCAGTGTCTGGAGATAATGTGGATTTCGTAGAGAAAAAAGAAGAAGAAAAAAACACACACACAAAGGTTTTAACATGCCATGTGCGGTATGCAGTTTCTACTATAAAAACGAGGCATCTTGGCAGCTACTGAGATACCTATGCTGTTTACAGTCTGCCGGTCAGATGTCAATGCCATAAATGGTTCTGAACTATGAGCATTGGCCCTCAGAGCAAGCAGACAGTCATAAGAAATATGTATGTGTAATATATGTGTATGTGTGCGTGTGCGTGTGTGCATACACGTGTGTATTATTGTTGACAGTATGACAAAGAGGTACGGCAAGTTCTTCAACTCATCGTGGCACTGCAGGCTGCCACCGGGAAGGCATATTTTTCCCGTCCACCGACACGTGCAGGGCTTGGCTTGCTGCCACTCCTACCTGAGCCGTACACAGCAGTGAGGATTGCAGCAGACCCAAGACAGCGAGCTGCAGATTTCCTTGACATAACGTCCAAATGCAATGTGGACTTTGTGAAGCGCTTCTGGCACCTAGCTGAAATGAAGATCATGGAGCTTGGCCGGGTAAGCTGGACTGGTTAGCCAATAACTGGACTACTCGAAGAGGGGGGGGGAGGCGTAAGTGAGTGAATGAGAGAGATAACAAGAGACAGAGAGACGGCGTGAAACGTTTTACTCACTTGCAAGTTGGCCAGTGTGGTGTCGAACCTGGTTGAAAAAGGGTGCCTCGGATGGACCAGGTGAACAGGTGCAGGTAAAATCTGATTATTTGGGCCTGGAATACACCGCTACATGCACTACTAGTATCACGTTTCAGCACACATGCTGTGGCCATCATTGAGCTAAAGATAGCACATGCATGTGCTCAAGGCTATTAGTATAACTGCAGGTACGCTGACAGATATCTTTGATATATTTTGTACATTTCACGTTTATGGCTTGTTTTGCAAGGTTGTTGGAAGAGTGCCGAAATGCAAGATGAACAAACTGCTTCACCTGCCTCCAGAGCTGATCACGTTTCAGCAAGAGACCAATAGTGGCACTGAAAGTAGTGCCAGCGAGGGAGGCTCTGCTGCGTCAACTGACGGAGTGTTTCGACTGACCCCTCAGCATGGCGCTCCCATAGTGGTACCGCCACCGCTATCAGCAGATGGGAAGCCGCAGGGTGTCACCGTCCGTCACCTGGTTCCAAAGGTGAGTGTGTGTCACATTTGCGCACTGTCCTTCATGCTTTCTATCACTCTGTGCATAAGTTCCGTCCACGCGCTTTCTTACAATGCAATGAAGTACATGTACATACACGTACATGTGTCATGGAAGATATCTGCTCTGCGTTACAGGATTAGGGAAGTGCAGTGAGAGAAGTGGACAGTAAATAGCCGGTGATGATACAGTGGTCATGATCACGAATGATGGAATGTTCTAGTATTAGATTAGCATCAGTGTGAATGGTTTTGAATGGTCCTTACTAAGTATTCGTAAGTTTTCTGGTCTTGCTGCCTGACAGTTTATCACATTTGTCATTGACATTTGTTCTATTCCATGCTCAACACTCTCTTTTTGCTGCAGAGTGCCAGCTCCGAGCCTTCTAAGGCAGTCATCATTCACTTCCATGGTGGAGGGTTTCTGGCGCAAACGTCGCAGTCACATGTGGTAGGTCGTTGGAAACGAATGGGTGTGCTTTGCTGCCATGCTCCATCCATCTCTGCACTGCCCTAGCCAATAACAAGATACATTGTACTGTGACTGTCTCATGTGTGTGTAACACGGATGTGCACCAGGTTTTCATTTGGCCCTATGTACAATAGTACAGTGCTGCTCAATGACATCCAGTCGCGTCACGCAAGCACGTGCCGGGCGTTGCGCAGCCCTAGACGTGCGAACACTAGACTGCGAAATGGTGCAAGGCGCCAACTTGACTCACGCGACCGGATTTCATCAAGTAGCACTGTACATAATATTAGTATACCCTATGCATGTGTCTTCCTTGTGCTGTATTGTTCATGTAGAGTTATCTAAGCCACTGGGCCAACCAGCTCAACGTACCCGTGGTGTCCGTTGACTACATGACGGCCCCCGAGCACCCGTACCCGCGTGCCGTCAACGACTGCTTCTACGCATACGCCTGGGTGCTGAGGAACGCCACCAGCCTGGGCACCACTGCCGAGAAAGTCATCCTGGCCGGCGACTCGGCCGGCGGTAACTTTGTCTTCGGAGTGGCATTCCTCGCTGCACAGTACCAGCTTCAGAAGCCGTGTCTGGTTCTGGGCGCTTACCCTGCTCTGAAAATCTCACTGGATCTGTCACCGGCACGTTGCCTAAGCGTAATGGATCCGCTGTTACCCATTGGAACGCTGCGGGCATGTTTGAATGCGTACCGGGGAGGTGGCAGGTGAGATAACAGTTCTTCTTTTTCTTGGAAATTTCACTGTACAGTGCATGCCTGGGATTAGCAAATTAGAATTGGCCAACGTTGGCATCTTTTGATAGTGACAGCTGATAAGAGGTGCATAGACTGTCACTCCAAGTAAGAATTTCCTTCGTTGCAAATAGGATTGCCCATTTCACAAAATATATACACTTACCTGGTAATGTGAACAGTCGGCATGGAGACAGTAACATGTGATCATGTGGCTGCTGTATTGGTGTGTGACAAGCAAGATGGCGTGAAATAAAAGTTAAACTTCAAAATTTAAGTACTAAAGTCTAACACCCTTTTCTCCTTTCATCGGGTATGAAGTGCTGTTTCGACGACCCTGCGTATCCTTTCTCACACCTTAGGCGCGAAGTATCTCACCTGTAATAAATCACTGAGGTGTATGTCCCCAAGAGAGTAAAATACCGGCGTTTTACTACTCCCTGGAATACCGGCGTTTTACTACTCCCTGGTACGTTCTACTGAAGTTTGACTACACCAAGTCACGTTCTTAGCACATCGACAATCAACTTTCACACTTCATGTCTTGTGCTTATGCAATGTGAAAGAACCTCCAGTGCTGCTCAATGAAATCCAGTCGAGTCACTCACGTACGTGCTGGGCGTTGCTCTAGACCTGCGAACATTGGGCTGCGAAATGGTGCAAGGCGCAAACTTGACTCACGGAACCGGATTTCATTGAGCAGCACTGTACTTTAAAGTGCTTTGCTGTGACTTTGTCACTTTCTGGTTAGCTGTGATTTTGTCACTTTCTGGTTAGCTGTGATTTTGTCACTTTCTGGGTAGCTGTGTGCACATCGCCTTAAGCTTTGATTTCATCACCTCGAATTGAAACAAAACTGCATCGCTTCCTTTGTCCTGCTTTCTTTATCTGATGCAATGTTGGTGCTGGATGAGGATAGAGAGCTCTGTGACTAGAGGCAGGTGTTTGGTGGACCGTGGACCATGTGACTTGCCTTTGCCCTTGCTATATTCTCGTTGAAGTCATCGGAATCCACTCTCTGTGCCTACACAGCTAGGCTACGTACGCTGTGGATGTACTCTGCAATGCTGATTGCTCTGCGAGTCCTAGTTCATGGTGTTCTTCTCTTGTCCTGTCCAGCATGCCAGAGTATCACCCGAACACCGGTGGCCTGTCACAGCTGCAGTCAGGCATCCACCAACGCCATGCCGCCATCCTGAATGCTTCGCCGGCCTACCTCTCTCCACTGCTGGCCAGTGATGAGATGCTGCACAGCTTACCATCGGTTGCATTGCTGGTAAGCCACTATAGCACACATGGTAGTGCGGTATGAGCTATGCATTCACATACCAGTAGCTGAGCAGTGCTAATTCCGTACTTATAGTATTGACAAACTGGCCTATTGATCAAAAGCCGTCCAGAAATACACCCTGTCCGAAACTCTTTCCAGAAGGAACCTTTCCCATGCCCCGGAAAACCCCAGCACTACTGTACCACACGTAGGTGTGTGAATTGTGACTAACTTGTTAGATGCAATAGTCATGTACATGTAACTAAGTTAGGCTTTACAACATGTGCAATGTTGGAAGTGTTTCGCCAAAAAGGAGACCTTGATTAGAGAGCCTTCTGTGTAGTCTCTACTATTGAAATGATGAGCATGTGAACAATCTACTTCTGAAGTAGTACATGTCCGTACTTCACAGGATCTGCTGGAGCCACAGAGTCAGAAGTCAGCAATGTTGCCACAGGCCCTGGCGGCTTGTACCTCTGGGTCTGGGTGTGATGTATTGTTAGCATGTTCAAGCCTTTCAAGCCTTTCAAGCCTTACTGAGTAATGCAAGGAGCAGTCTGTGTGTCATGAGTAGCTATGTATGGAGCAGCTAGTCTGTGTGTAATGAGTAGCTGGCCATGTGAGTTCCATAGAAAATCGATTGTGCCTGAGACATATCGCGTGTCTGGGAAGGGGCGTTAATGGAGCAGTTAAGCTGCACGTTATGTTTGACGTGACGCAGCTCGCGTTATTTGGCTCGCGCGTTGGAAAACAACGCGAGTGACCTGCTGCTCACGTCGAAATAACGTGCAGCTTAACCTCTCTAATAGCCAGTCATGTCAAGTGTGTACAGAGCACCTTGGTAAGCACATATATAGATCTTCTACATGTATGTGCTAGACCCTGCTAGGAAGGCTGTGCGGAATGGGAAGGTGGGTTACTAGCACACCTTCTACAGAGAGTAGTGTGCAGTATACGAGCTGATAGAACTTCCATGACAGCGGCCTCCATTGGAGAAGGACCCCTGCTGTCTAGTGGAAGAGTTGCCTGAGGCTCAGCCACATTTCTTGTCGGTATCTTTGAGTACAAGAACATTTCAACATGCTACATTATTGTTCTCCTCTGTGGGTGTTCAGGTAAGAAAGCTTCTACATGGATGTTGTTTCATTGCCGATAGATTCCTTCGTGCTATGGGTCATCTCTTATTCTGTCTCTCTCTGTCTCTGTTTCTGTTTCTGTCTCACTCTCTCACTCACTCTCACTCTCTCGCTCTCTCACGCTCTCTCTCTCTCTCCCTCTCTCTCTCTCCCTCTCTCTCCCCGTTCTGTTGTACCTTTCAGCCAAGCTCATTCGACCCACTCCTGGATGATTCCATCGTCATGGCGCGTCGCCTGCACGCACTGGGCAAGGATGTGACACTACGCCCATTCGACGGAGTATCCCATGGCTTCCTCAACTTCCACGCAGTCAGCCGCTTGGCGCGGCAAGCCACCGACGCGTGCATTGAGTTGATGGATGCAGCGATCAAGCAACATGACCAAGATGTTTAGTCTTGATACAAGTAGTTCCCATTCCAGTACGAGATGTCACCACTCATGCGTTCCCAGTGCAGCACCGGGCATTTGCCCATTGGCAGTCATTTTACGAGTATTGAACTAATTTTTTAAATAGCAAGCTTCATAATTAGTTTATTACCATCCAAGTTCATATCGAAGTACTGTAAGGTCTTGTATACAAGTCGCACTTGAATAGAAGCCGCAATTTTGGGCCCATCAAATCACACATAAGCCTGGTTTTAGTGTTGACATACATAGAAATCCCTGTCTTGTATAGAAGCCTGTCTCATATAGAAGCCTGCAAAATTTCACAAAGAAAGTCATAGAAGCCGCGGCTTTTATACGAGACTTTACGGTATTTATCATCATTAGTCTCCCATGGAATTTCCTGTGTACCTTTTATGCAATGCGGCCAGTTTTTTTAATGATCAATAGGTTAGAGATGTGGTGACCCAGACATGCCTGAAGAGGCCTGAGATATGTCAGCAAATCCAGCTCTCTTACGATAAAGAAACCTCTTCCAGCTCTCTTGGTCGGCATCATTATATTTTTTGGCTAGTGTGTTTTGACCACTGAGCAGCTGCACAGCATGGTCGATTTCATGTCTTGATTTTCTAGTTTCTTCGAACATTATTAGATCATAGGACTTCGGATGTGGCTGGGAAGGTTGCTACAGGATAATTGGCATGAATAGTCGCCGGTTTCGAGTGTCCGGCTGCATGTAATCTAGCCTATTTTGCACTAGTGTGACCTATGCTACCGGCATACCGGCAGCTAAACACAAAATAATGCAGTGCCCACGTTATTGCTGATATAAATATGTGGTTGGTAGTAGTAGGGTAGTGAGTCAACACTGAAAGATATACACCAGTTTTATGTGCAAAAGTGCAGATCTGATACTTTGGATATAACATTGGAGGTTAGCGTCAATATGCACTTGGAACACTAGGGACAGGCCCGCCGTCCTAGATGACTACATTATCATACTCCCATCGGAGTGTGTACAACATGATTTAAACAAGCACATAAAACGAGGCACTCAACTTTTAATGTACAAAGAGTCATGCGAACACGTACATGACAGAAGAAACACGACTAATTGATGGAGGAGCAGTCTATGTCTTCTTCTTAGCCTTGGCGCGGGGCACCTTCGGGTCCGCGGATGCCCATGCCTTGAGGGCAAACAGCTTCTTGCCCAGGTCAGTCAAGTCGACACCGGCTAGTTCAACCTACACGTACACAGTGTAAACACAGAGATAACACTGTGTTACATGTGTGTATTAAGACTCGCTGACTGAACAGACTGAAGACTCATGGATTAATCATGCATGCTCATATCACACGAGCGCATGCGAGACAGGAGACAGTTTTGGGAATGTCATCACACAGGAAAACAATACTAGTACATCGTTACACCACTGGCACTATGATAGGCATGTGGCGTCACCCGGATGATGTGGATACATGAATGCAAGGGTATCAGGCATGTAAATACATGAACACAGACAACAGCACAATAGGCACACGGCCACAGGAAACAACGTGAGGCACAGCACCCAGGGCATGCACAAGAAAGCAAACAATACATGATCCGCTAGGCAGCAGCAGGACAACAAAACAGCCTAAGGACTACGAGATCTCGTATACTTAGCAGCAGGACAGACACATCCATTACTGGTCACATCAGCCGGCGGAGCACCCGCAACATACCTTGTCCTTGATAAGCTGTCCACGATACTTAGCTCGTTCTGAGCGGAGGTTGATGGATGGGAACATCTTTACAAATTGAACATACCTGCAGAGGACATTGTAGGTCCACAGGGACTTGTCATAACACGAACCCACACATAGCCTAGAGGGATGATCCTTTCCCACCAACGACTACTATTCAAGACTTCAAGTACCATAGTACAATATATGTCAGTAGCCTATAGCGATAAGCAGCCCATAATTAAGTTCTATGTATTCCAGGAGGGTCATAGATGCTGCTAGATATCCGGAGAGCATCATCTACTCATGTACCGTAGAGCAGAGCTTTATCATAGATATCAGTCTGGTTGGTGAGAACTGAGTAGGCGGGAAAGCACCTAGTACAAACCACTGCATCAAACTTTAACAAACACGGACACACACACGAGCGCACACTCATACACACACGCACACACACACACACACACACACACACACACGAATACTCATATACGTAGCAGTGTTCTGACGTACCTTGCTCGCGTGCTGTTGTTGGGCCGACTGCCGTGCGCCACACGCTGGTCCCAGATGAGTAAGCTGCCAGCACGCATAGGTACTCTCTGGGGCTGTTTGTACATGGGATCATGGCCATGCACAGGTATAAAGTTCTACAAAGAGAACACAGAGATCACAGGTAACAACCAACCGTTTGAATGGTAAAGTAGTCGTTGTTGATGAAATCCAGCCAACTAAAACATCAGTACCCCGCAGCAGTACACAGACAACTGTCCCTGTGGGCTACAACTGTATGGTCCTGACCCTAGTTGAGCATGATGAGGCTGAATTTTGTTGGACATGACAGTAGTTTTAAAAAGCAGCACAGTCACGGAGAAGGTTGCAGGAGAAAACAAGTAGCTGTAGAGAGAGTTTGTTATTGCAGATTTAGATTTTATATTGCCCTAGGAATGGTCAAGGGTGAACACTTGTCAACTGCGCAAAGGTGTTGTTTGTTGCTCGGACCGCGGTCACGCTCTCAGCACCGAATATCACACCAGCCTTGTCGCACTATACATTGTGCCATGGTGGTCACAGGTGAATGCGTTTGAGTGTCGCTTCTCAACAGAGCCTACAATACAAAGTCATCGTGTGTGTGTGTGTGTGTGTCGTTATCACCGTTTGCATGAAACCTCAGATGCCCAGGAGGCAGGAGTGATTCTTAATTTCTTACCTTGTCCATAAAGTACTGGGCTATCAGGTCGCGCGTTGACCTGGACCAACTGGCCAGCTCCTTGTGAAAGCCCACGACAAGGTGAAAGCCGCCATCCTCCTCTAGGTTGTCAGCAAGATTCAACATTCCCTGCGTGTTCACCTGGATGACGGTAGACACACAGTGGAACAGGGAAGACAAAAAGTGGAACAGGGAAGACGAAAGTGGAACAGGGACGACACAAAGTGAAACAGGGAAGACAAAAAGTGGAACAGGGAAGACACAACATTTGTAAGAAAAAGTAGACCATGCTACTGAGCAGGGATGTACAGTGCTGCTCAATGAAATCCAACCTAGTGAGTGAACGCCACACCAAGCGCTGTGCAGCCTAGACCTGCAAACAATGGGAACTGGTGCAGGGCGCAAAGTTGACTCACCTGATCGGATTTTATCGAGCAGCACCGTAGTATATAATGGTAAAATGGACCTGTGCAGTGTGCACAGACATGGCCTTGCAGTATGTACAGTGCGAACACATACTGAGCTACAGGAGAAGACCAGTGTTCAGTTGCGGTCGATGCCTGACTGGGTTCAGGTTTCGAGTGTGCTATTCAATCCTTCCTCACCAGTTGTGATCAATGCCATTGCGGTCATATTGTCTGTTCATCGTATTCGACTTGAAAAGCATCTCGCGAGAGCACCCCACCTTGATTTTACAGCCAAGGGAAAGGAAAATCGTGTGGCAGAGTGCAACGAAGTTCGTACGGTGTGAGAACCTTAGTGTACTAAGGTCACATAGCAGGTTTTTGTGCGGAGCTCGTGTCCGCACGAAGGCAAATTGAGTACGGATTGACTGCACTATGTGCAATATGATTGTGTACAAGGTTCGTATCGTACAACCTACAGACAGGAAACCACCTCCACAACACGACCATGAAAGGATGAGATGGTGGGGCGCTCTGAGGATACTTTACGGTAATGCTACGAAAGGCCTAGTCAAAAACTAAAATTATGGCTTCTGTGTTTCGTGTGCTGATCGGACTGTCTGTTCTCTGTGCTTTGATCTTAGCTCCTGGCATCATACTGTATCAATTATGTGCTCCGGTTGGGTGCACCTCAATGCCTCATGCCATTATCGTATTTGTGCAGCGGGCTCTGATTTAGGTTCCGCTGGGGTCAGTTTCGCCGAGCCCGTCTTGCATAGTGTAGCTTTTCGGTAGTTGTTCTTGTGCGTGTGGAAGGAGGTTTTTAGCTGTACCCTTTTCGTTGGCTGTGCTGTGATGCATTGGCAATGTATTTATAGTACTTGTAATTCTTGGTACAAAGAGTCGGTTCTACTTCTAGTGAAAATACAGTCTTCTGCACTAGTGTGTGCAGATTGTTGAACAGTCAGACGTGCACAAGGTAGCACCGGACTGACAAGGAGTACTGAGACATTCCACAATAGTCTTGTGGTTTTGAAGCAATAAAATATGGGCTATTCGGTCTCCAAGCTTTCCCCCTTCACGAGGGTCCCGGATCTCCTGCCTCTTCATGGCCGCACCCATGTGGAATACTTCCTGACGCCCCTGTAAAGTGACAGCTCATTGCTCTTACCTGAGGCTCACTCTCCATGCCAATCTCGTTGTTCTCCAGAAAGAAGTCATTCGGATCGATATACTTCAGATCGGCGACGGAGCGCTGTGCCTCACGAGTACCCTGAACCATTACAAGGTCGTCGTCCAGCGTGTGACGCCACGGGTTTAGCTGTGGGCACCAGGGCACATATCCACACACATAGTTGTCAAATCCAACTTCAAACCCTTTCCCACCCACCACAAATACAATAAAAACTAAAAACTGTGTTTGGCGACCACTGTGAATAAAGACCTGTCTAAGGAGACTAGTTTTTTTTTCAGGATCAAAACCATGTTTCTACATCCATTTGACCTGTCTATAAAAGACCACGTGTGTAGGGGTATTCTGTGCACCATGGTTTGGTCAGTTAACTTAGGCTCCACTGTACAGGTGAAAGTTTACACACTAACAGCGACAGAGCAGTGGTTCAGCAGAAAGCAGTAGAAAGGCACGCAGAGCAGGAATAGTGGTCTGCCGTTAGCATTTCAAACGGAATGAAAGTTAGGAAATGTGAAGCAAAAATAGGTGAATCCCACTGATCAATCTCCAGACCGTTAGTGGTTTCAACTCTGTTAGATCTTGTCAACAGAGCTCATTGTGGCTGGCCGCAATCGATCGCAGTCAAACCTAGTGAACAACACGGCATTTAAACCGGCTCTATATACTTTCATAGAAGAAAAAAGGACCAAGGAACTACAAGTTACGCTATAATGTCCACTAACACCACCAGTAGCGTAACTTGTAGTTCCTTGGTCCTTTTCTTTTCTATAAATTTATCCTTGGCTCTCCATCCGAGTCCATCCTATATACAGTCAACTTCGCTAACAACGACTGCGGATATAACGACAATTCGCGAATAACGACAGCATTTCCATGCCCAGAGCAAAGTCCCTTCCAACTCTAATACATAACAGTTATAATGAGTTTGAAGAAGGGCTGAGGCTTCCTGCAGCTTCATCTGTGAAAAGAATTCGGGTGGACACACCCATTCCCATAGCGCTGCATATCACATCCGAACCAGTTCCGTTATTTTACAACGT
The DNA here is from genome assembly GCF_964019385.1 of Sycon ciliatum. NCBI lineage: Eukaryota > Metazoa > Porifera > Calcarea > Leucosolenida > Sycettidae > Sycon > Sycon ciliatum. Next base: position 9,882,865 of record NC_088644.1, read on the forward strand.
TTCGGCACTTGGCCATCATCAGGTAATAACAATGAATACCGTGGAAGCCACACAAGAGCAGTATATACGCAGAGTGTAGCGCCAAAAAAGAAAAAAAAGAAAAAACGGCGCGCTCTTCTTCTCCGTGATGTGCACAGTTGCACCTTCTCTCTCTCCCCCCCCCCCCCCTTTGTATAGAGGTGACATAACTCGCATCATTTTATTTTTTGGCGCTACACTCTGCGCAACGCCATTCACAGAGCACAATGCGCGCTACCTTCTGCTGCTTCTCCTCCGTGATGTGCTAGTTGCGCCTTTTCTCTCTCTCTGTCATACTAGGTGACATAATTCGCATCTTTTTTGGCGCTACTCTCTGCGTATATACTGCTCTTGTGTGGCTTCCACGGTATTCATTGTTATTACCTGATGATGGCCAAGTGCCGAAACGTTGTAAAATAACGGAACTGGTTCGGATGTGATATGCAGCGCTATGGGAATGGGTGTGTCCACCCGAATTCTTTTCACAGTTATAATGAGACTTCGGGTATAACGACACTTCGGGAATAAGGACACTTTTTTGATGCCCCGCCGGATGTCGTTATAAGCGAAGTTGATTGTACTTTTGAGCAAGTACATGTACTTGTCACAAGGATCACCATTCTTACATCCCAGTGTAAGGAGTATGCCGTCTTCCACTTCTTGCGAGGCTTGACCAAGCGGTTCTTGGCATTGCGCAGCGGACGGAACAGGCCCAGGCGATCGTGACTGACCATCAGATCCTGGGCACGGGGCATGAGAAGATAAGAAGAGAAAAGAACTCTTCATGCTTGTACAGCCATGTGTACAACAACTAAACAAGTTATGTACTCAAGGCAGAGCAACAGAGACCAATATGGCAATATCTTTCTCGTGACTCCGAGTTTCGTGTTCAAAAACACTCATCAGACGAAAGTCAAGTCATGTACATGTACATGCACTTCAGACCTTATGGCCATACCATACGGCTCATAGCTGATCTGCTTCCTAGATTCCCCGATGCCGGCTTGGGGAGGTCTTCATTACAGTTTACAAAATGCAGCATATCAGTGCCAAACAGCAACTGACTAGTACTATATGTAGCACAGCACAGCACAGCACAGCACAGCACAGCACAGCACAGCACAGCACAGCACAGTGTCATGTAACTTAGCATGACTGGAAGTACACTGCTGGCAACTGAAATCCGACCCCTAAGCGGTGCGCTCACATCGCAAAGACCCAACACGGGATAGTAAACCTACGAAACACTGTAGAGACCGCTAGAATGTGAACACATCGCTCAGGGGTTGGATTTCAGTTGCCAGCCCTGTAAGTGTCTGTCTAGTATTACAACTACTCCTCTTCAGACAGCTAGCTGCTTGAACCTTGCTAGGTCTTACCAGCGGAGGCCAGAGTGACTGGCCCAACCAATCACAATAAAGTCAACAGAGCAGCAAAGCAATCTTTAAATCGTACGGCCCCGACATCAAAAGTCACCAAAACAGCGGTAGAAACATTGCTTACCTTGCGCTCCATGATGTTGGCAAAAGCCTCGTACACATTGGGATTCTGACGGTTTAGAAGGGCTTGGCGGGTGAAGACGGGCAACGCACCTACAATGCTGAACAAGGAACAGGAATAACAGCTTTGCATGCTGTAGTAGGAGGTACGAACGGGCATTTTGAAAATTCATATTCATGGAAAGCAGTGCACATGACCTGATGTTTTTACTCTATAAGGCTGTGATCAACCTGCACGCCACAAACTGCTCCCAAGAATCTGACGATATCGGTGTTCACAATTACAGTCCGTATCGCCTATAAGGTTGGCGGCTATAGTAATATACCGGATATAGTGATCAATTTCTCAAATTCATTTTCATTTGCCATAACTAAGTATACACAGTTATCGCGTATGGTAATAATCGTCTATAGTAATATATCGCCTATAGTGATCAAATTCTTATTTCAAAAGACCTTTATTACATTATTTTTGCATCGGTTATAGTGATTGATGTAAAATCAAGCGATGTTAGAGGAGAACAGGGTGTTGCTTTTTCGTGAAGAGCTTGTCCAGTGAGTGTTGTTTGGTGAGTTTTGCTCGTACAAGTTGCCAAAATATGCCTCCATCGTGAGGAAATGCTGATTTTCTGTGTCAGGAGCTACAGCCAGCTACATGACATTGTACATGTATGTAGTGCGTATGTGCACGGCGCGCTGAGTCGTTTGACATCCCACTCGCATACATTACATGCAGTATCGGTCGTAGTAATATATCGCTTATAGTTATAGTGATAAAATGCTCAAAATCAAACACCAACGCTATCGGCGATACTGACTGTACTTATTTGAGTCAATAAATCCCCTCCCAACAGCATCCGAGGATACTGACAAAAAAAAAACAGGTGAACATGAGTGGACACGTTACATATGATTGTGGAAAAAAGGCAAGGTGCAAGGCACAAGGGGTGTGGAGAACAGAATGATGTGAGCATAGAAACTTAGCATGAAACATGCAAATACACGCAAAGGTCAGCAACAAGTCAGCACAGTCCTTACACAGCGTCAGCTCATAGATATGACAGGTACGAGTGAAAACCACTGCCCTGACTTGCTAATGTAGCACCGCTCGACATTGCCAGAAATCTTGCACAACAAATTACGCACTGATTATCCCAACAGTGTAGACTTCAACTCAGTCTTCAAGCCAAGAATCCAATGCCATAACCCTATTATTTGAGCACAACCGGACACACGAATACAGGCCCTGTGCGGACATCTACAGCATGGTGTGATTGCACCTAAGGTGTACGGGTAGTTCGCTGTTATCACACCTACCCAGCTCCATCCAAGGGCGGCCAGTCATTGCTCCACGACGAGGGGTCATCGCGGCGTATCCGTGACTTGTTCAGCACCTGACAGGGAGTGTGCCATACGCAACGATACAAGAATACATGTACAATGAAACCTCGTTAAGAAGAACACTGATAAGACAAACTTTCGCTTTAGAAGAACTAGTATCCATAACTCGATTGGATAAATCACTGTGTATTCACTGGGTATAGGATATGGATAAGAACTCTCGTTATTGCGAACAAATACCACCGGTCCCTTGGCGTTCGCCCTAAAGAGGTTTGACTATATACCGGTGCAATGCGATCAACAGATCAACCTGGGAACAGCAAGTCAAGAGAAAAAGGCCAAGGTCGCATTTCACACCAACACAATGAGTCATGGGCCTCTTCGCACCGAATACGGATGATCTCACAGCGATTGTTATGAATGCAATACAAGTACCAGAGAGTTTAAGGTTCTAGTGGTGCAGACAGGCCAGTCATCACAGGGTGATCACTCTGCATGCATGTGCAGACTTGTACAGGCCATGGTAATGTGAAAAGCAATGCATTCCAACGGCACGCTCCCCAAGCAACTGCTCAAGAGTCACACCACCACTACTAACCTTTCCAAGTTGGTCAGGCGTCACAAGCCTGTTAACATGATCCACCATCATGGGTGGCAGCCATCGGTGAAGTTCATAGCCCCGATCTTCAATGTACTCCCACATCTCATCAATAGACTGATTGCAGGCTTCCTGGGAAATGGCATCGCGGATCACGACGAATCCGTGCTGCTTGAAAAACTGCAAGAAGACAGGCGCCCCGACGTAAGTTAGGCAATGCACAAGAGTGTGGGGGTGGATTGGGGGGGGGGGGGGGGGGGTATGCAACTGCATCATCATTGCATGGTTTTGAATTAAGTGGCATCACAAGCTCTGCTTTGCTGCTCAATGTAAAAGCAGATACATGTACATGTATGGTGATGGCAATCGTATAACCTAATAGAAATCTGCTCTGGAACCTGCAGGCTTACTTCACATCTCAGTCTCTGCAAGGTTATCCCCAAGACATTCTATCAGCGGTTTCAATAGTGCTCAGCATTGAAGAAACCCAAGAAAGTGTGATCTAGACATCTGGTACGAAAAACACACGAATAAACGGGTTTCAGCGACATGCCTGACAATGACACTCTCCACATAAGGCAAGGCACCTTACCGTGCGATACGCTTCGGCCTCATCCAGATTGAAGCTCTGAACGTAACGCGGATCATCCTTATCACGGGGTATAGGGATAAGGGCAGCGGAATGAATGTCGTCCGGGTCAAGCTTTATCACCTCTTCCATCGTGGCACCTGTACGCATACCACAAGTTCACAACCGACAATCATACACCACGTACACGTACATACAAGACACATTACTGATGACATTGAGCCGGGCCAACACCCCCTCCCTACAATCCTATCGCAAAAGTTCAGCAATAGTGGTGGCAAGGTAAATACGGTTAGGTCTGGCACCCAGCAAGCACACTACATGCACACAGTCACCACCGACACACGACCAATGGAGGTTATGCGAACGGGGTCATGGTGGCGAGCTTATGGGTGCTATCTGCTATGTATGCAACGCAAGTGGCTAGTACTACATGTATAGTGAGCACAGCGCTGTACCGTGATTTTGCCAAAGCATCTCAACTGATGATGCAATCGCAAAACCTACTTATAGTATGGGACCCACTTCCTCCTAATTTGTACTCCAAGTTACATGTACTTCCTCAGCAAACTAAAGCTCTTGGCGCACTCTTTCCACAATCGTCAATCACAGGACCTGAGTTTAGTTCAGGGGGACAACACACAGGGGTCTACTGGCATGGCATTCGCTTCTATACTTTATAGTATAAGCGTAGCATGTGTAGTGCATAGTGTTTGTCGCCGTATTGTCTCTCTCTCTCTCTTTCTCTCTCTCTCTCTCTCTCTCTCTCTCTCTCTCTCTCTCTCTTTCTCTTTCTCTCTCTCTTCTCTCTCTCTCTCTCTCTCTCTCTCTCTCTCTCTCTCTCTCTCTCTCTCTCTCTCTCTCTCTCTCATCTGTATTATATGCACATGCTCGTTGTAAAATAAATCAGTCCTTGTCTTATCCCGCAAGGGACTCCTGCATGGCGTGCAGGCTGAACACAACAGCATGCATCACATGGGAAAGCATACGCACAGTTACGCAGAGAGCAAAAGTCCGGGCTAGCACCGCAGCTTCTGAAAACCAGGAGTGACAGTCAGACTTCACTCGCCGCCGCTGTCCAATACTACATGTAGTGGGATGCTGCACTGTTTAATACCTACAACTGTGCATAGGGCACTGGGTATGTAACAGGCTTGTCTTCACATGTGGGTAACAGGCTTGTTTAACTACTAGTACTTCTTTTTTGAAGTAGGTAAATCCCACGAATTGGCGGCGTGTCACGTCCTGCCCCGCCAACGTCCCTCTCCCAGTTGATCTTGCTACTGGTAACAATTGCTACGGCGGAACCTACTCGTGAACAAGCACAGGTGACTTGTGGTGAAACTGTACATCAAGTACCGTATTTCCCCGATTGTAAGACGCATCCCCATTTTCAGGTCCTTGTCATATCGTTTCAATATATTCACTTCAGTAGTGAGTCATGCTCGATTGTAAGTCGCACCCCCCCCCCCCCCTTTGTTGGGAATGAAGTTTAGTGTAAAAAGGTGCGACTTACAATCGGGGAAATACAGTACGCCTTTTTTCATTTGGTGTGTTGCACGGATGCCAGTAGGATACAGGTAGGCAGCACACAATTCAGACTGACTGGTCCAGCAAACTGAACACGAGTCCAACAATACAATGTCATGTGCTCCTAACAACTCTTCACACACTATTCAAAATCCGTTCGCTGACCAAACAATGCCATGGTTGATTGCCTGACAGTAATTCGGCTAAATTAAAGCCTGACCAGCCACACCAATATAGCGTGAGAGTGACCTTGTAAATCTTTTAAAATTAGCTCACTCATTTTTATGTTCGACTTCAACATCCCAAGAACTCAGTACTGGCTTAAGGTGGCAGTCTGGGTTCAGAGGGTCAAAAAACAAAGTTTCGATTTTCTGTATTTTTTCACTGGCAGCGTCTTGTGTATGGTCCAAAGGGTTTATCCTGAAAATTTGAGCGTAATCGGGTGCTTCCTTCCGGAGATATAGCCGCGCAAAGTCTGCACAATTGTTTTTGAAATACTGAAATATCAGCAAATTTCTACAAAATTTAGGTTTGCACACTATTCCGATTTTTACCGTCAATCTTTGAGCGATTTCATTAAAATTTTCTGGAGCGACTCCTGGTACTCCTCTGCGCTGCAGACTGACAGCCGCGCACGATCTTTGTCACCATGGCAACCAAGATAACTTTTGCGCATGCGCAAATTCAAAAAAATTCAAATTTCGACTCTCATGATCTCAGCTGATCGCTCTGCTGTTGAAACTAGTTACTTTTGGAGTAATTGTTTTGGAGTAATTGTTTCTTGGAGCTAACCCCTTCGTTGGCTACTATGGGGAAGTCTAGAGCCAAGGGAAAGCCCGGACGATCTAAGAAAAGGAAAAGAACGTTCTATGGAGTGTCTCAGGCGCCGAAGGCTCCCTCTGGTGAAATTTCGCCTGCAAAACAAATTCCTGACTTGCCACTGTCTGATGACGACCTTGAAGTGTCAGCTGAAGCCACGTCTTCAAACAGCGATAGTGATGGAAGTGGCGGTGAAGTCGACAGCAGTTCCTCCGACAGTGACTTGGATGAAGAGTGTGAGGAAGGGGCGCATGGATTTCGCCTGATTGATCTCGAGTGCCTTCAGCAGCTTTTGTCAGCTGCAGTTTGTTGCAGTGGCTGTAATGGCGCAGTCACGATCAGCGAATCGCAACGGGGAGGCCTTGCATCATGCCTGGAGCTTTCCTGTGTTAACTGCGGCGACATAGCAAGCGAATTTATGTCCAAGAAGTTCAATCGGGTCTGGGAGGTGAACAGACGAGCAGTATTCGGAATGCGACTGATTGGCCGTGGACGTCAATCAATGGTAAAGCTGGCGGGTGCACTGAATATGCCATCACCTATGAGTCGGTCGACATTTTACAGCCATGCTAAAGGCCTGCATTCCGCGTCCAAGAGCGTCGCTGAGCGTAGCATGACTGAGGCAGCTGAGAAAGCAGTGTCCGCAGCAGATGGGGGTAGCGATATCGCTGCTTCCTATGACGGTACCTGGATGCGCCGAGGATTCGCATCGCTCTTCGGAGCCTTCACTATAATTGCATATGATGTCGGCAAAGTGGTGGACTGCGAAGTGCTTTCAAAGTTTTGCCACAAGTGCACGCACTTGGCGTCTAGAAAAGAGAAGGGAGAGCTAACCAAAGATGACTATGATCGACAGATTGCCGAACACGATTGCTCAGTCAACACCACTGTATCAGCTCCTGCCATGGAGAGTGCAGCCGCCAAGACTCTGTGGGCCAGGTCCTTTGAGAGCCGCAAGCTGAGGTACACCACCTACATTGGTGATGGAGATACCAAGAGTTTTAAGGCTGTGCGTGACGCTTGTCCGTATGGGCCCGAGGTGCCTGTAGTCAAGGAGGAATGTGTCGGCCACGTTCAAAAACGCATCGGTACCAGCCTAAGAAAGCTGAAGAAAAACCTTGCGGGCAAGAAGCTTGCTGATGGGCGCACTATAGGCGGACGTGGTCGCCTCACGGATGCCATGATCGACAAGCTGCAAGCCTACTATGGCATGGCTGTGCGGAACAACAGCGGAGACTTGCAAGCCATGGCCAGGGCCATATGGGCATCCCTCATGCATCGTGCATCCAGCGACAGTAAACCTCAGCACCAGTATTGTCCGCCTGGAATTAACAGCTGGTGTAGATGGCAGCAGCAACAGGCAGGTGGTGATGTCTACGCCCACCACAATATCCTGCCAGAGGCAGTATGGAAGGAACTGAAGCCGGTCTACATTCGGTTGTCCGACCGGAGTTTGCTCGAGCGCTGCCAGAAGGGTGCTACGCAGAATCGCAACGAAGCGTTCAATGGACTCGTGTGGCAGTTGTGTCCAAAGACAGGCTTTGCATCCGCTCCCACTGTCCAGATGTGCGTCTACCTGGCCGTGGCCTGGTTCAATGATGGAGGTGTGGCAGTGAAACGCGTTCTGGACGAGATGGGCCTCCCTACTGGACACCATACGACACGTCTCATCAAGCTGCTAGACCGTGAGAGACAGGCACATGCTGCCAGAAAGAAGTCAGAAGAAGGGAAGAGGTCACGAAAGAAGCGAAGGAGGATCAGGAAAGGCATCCAGGATGAGCAGCAAGAGGAAGAAGGTTTGACATATGAAGCTGGTGGCTTCGACTAAGTTCTAGTAAGTTCTAGTTGGACAGACATACCTCCATCTGTACTTGCACAGAGCACTTTTTTTCTCCATTTTCCACTGAGTCCCGTACCTCTTAGACAGCGTAGCGAAGAACCTGTAAGTCACAGACCCCATAAACCATACATTTTTGGAAACTGTGAGCATTTATCAAGGTGCTAAGTGTCATGGATTTTTATATTTGTCTAGTAGCTTTGAGTAAAGTGCTACTGATCGAGGACCTAAATTTTGCGCGATTGCATGATTTTTGTTTGACAGCTTGAGTACTTTGTTCTGAATATGATTTCAAAATTCCGCTCCACTTAGCACCTAGGTATATGTGAAGGAAATCCTGTGGAGCACTCAGTTTCTACCCAGCTTCTTTCTGCGTTTGCATATTGCGTCTAAGGTATTGGTGGTACGGCATAATCGCAGATTTGACTATTGTGTCTGCGGATTCCCATGTGTGAGCTTGATTTATACTTCATTGGACTTAGTGAAATACACTGGGTATGTGGTCAAGATTTGAGCAAAATTCATCAATTATTATGGAAGTTACGGCTGTGTTCATGCGGTCGGGCCGCGAACCCAGACTGCCACCTTAATCTACTCAGTTTGTGTGTTTTTTTAAACAGTTTGGAAATATCACAAGACCCTTTTTTAGGGCTCATGTGTGACAGCCAGGGAATCGTATCTAAACGTTTGGGCACGACTCCCTGGTGACAGCAGGGCTGAAAACGTCTGTGCGTGCAGTAGGTTAGTACCTGCTGGTGGGGGCGCTGGATCACCATGTACCAATGTGTAGTGATACAGCCGCAGCAGGTCCTCTTGTGTAGCGCTTGTCCATGCAACTGTCAGTATACTGGCCAACACCACCAAGCAGTGCTGGATCAGCGTCTCAACTTGCATCTTCTCCACTGGCTACTAGTATTAGTATTACTGCAATAATTGGTGGGACATTTAGCCCAGTTCTATACTAGTGGTGGCAAGTACTCTACAATAACATATCCAACTAACCCCAACACCAGGGAAGACAAACGAGAGAGCAAGAAGACACAGAACACATAGTCATTGCATGAAAATATCGAATGTATGAAAAACTGACTTGAACAGCTTTTCACTTTTCAGCTGTTTGATAGAGACATGATAGTCGCGTTTTTCATGCTTTGGGTTTGCGCCGCAAAGGCGTCCTGTCAAAAATGTACGTGTACACAGTCACATGTACGGTCCTAAAAAAAATACATTGTAATAATAAAAAAAACATGCTCGTACAGTCCTGAAAAAGACGGACTTCTAGCTGCGCTAGCTTTTGCCCATAAATGGGTCAAACCTAGCCATTGCAATATTGGCGGACTATGCTCGGCTATCGTCAAATACTATAATAATGTTAGCAAACTGATCAAATGTTCAGAGTGAAAAAACCACAGAAAAAGATTTAAAAAATTTCAATAATAATTATTATAGTTTTCATCCACTATTAAAATGTAGTACCACAATAGAAGGTATATTCTGATAAACTTTGAGATAAGCAGTAAGCATGGCAGGCTCACCGCATCCACTAAAAATACTCTATTTTGATAACCACAGATGTATGGTATATTCACCTTTATAAAATTATAATAGAAATCCCCTGGTAGTCAGTCTTGGGTATAGTCGTATCAGGGTAGTCAAATGGAAACCATTATCCGCTAGCATGAAGACCGCGACTGGTCTATTCATGTATCTGCTTAAAAATTAGATTAGACAAACCGTGTTTTCTTAGCAATGCACGACTAGTCTCAATTTCCACTCAACTGGCAAAACCTTTTTCCGCAAAGGGAAAAGATGAAAATTAATATCGTGTGTGCACTCAAGTGCCACCAAATGTTCTCAGAGTTTCCAACCGGTTGTAGTGTGAATATGTCGGTGTGCAGTACTCTGAAAGCAAATAACAGCTATGAACAACCATGACATAGCTAGAACTTGTTGAACTAAAAACAGCAATTTATTAAAATATGATAGGCGTTGGCTCTCAGCGGAAATACTTCTGGTGCTTACTGTAAAAGCCATTGTTCTAACGAGGCGCATATTTAACGATTTCCCAAAATTGACTAGTTTACGTGCACTCACTCATTCTCAACGCTCAATAGGACAGTATATGTATCGATTTCTGTATAACGATTTCTATTTTAACTACAGATTTCTCCTCGCTAACTCGCTAGAGTTAGCACTTCGTTATATATATGACTTTCCCAGTACCTGGTAAGTTAGCAGAGCACTAAATCGCACCAATCACACTATGGCCTCCTCCATATCCTGAGTACCGGTCACTGTAATCTTCACCGGCGACGGCAACACTAGTTCTGATTCATCCACCTCTTGCACATCACTGTATCGTGAGGTCGGTGAGGTAGCCATAGTTTTCATCTGGGTGGTCACAATGACAGCCGGGCCACTGTTTTTACTGGAGCAGACGCCAACTCTTGCGGGCGTGCTGTGACGCCGCTCCAGCTCAAAGCTATTGGTTGTGAGCGAGCTCAAGCCAGCACTGCTAGTGCAGGCTGGAAATACGACGACGTCTTCATTAGTCGTGATACTGGTCGAAGAAAGAGGGCAGAGGGAAGTGACGGGTGGATTCTCAGAAGCCTCGGATATGGTTCCTAACGAGCTTATGGAACTCTTTGCGACCAATGATGACACACCAGATGATCTAGGACAGTCACGTGATACAAGTGAAGCAGCACCAGACCGCAGTGGTAACGATTGAGAACGTTGGGTTCTCGCTGGTTGACCATCACCACTGCCTGTGGATTTGCGTGGTAGTAAAAATACAGATCTACTAATATACCCGATCAAGCCGCGTAGAGATGGTTTTGAATCATACGCAGAATTGTACTCACTGGCAAGACGGCGTTGCTCGCCACCTTTCATTGAAAACGCATATCCCGGCGCAGAGTCTGGGTGCTGCTGTGCCCAGTCCAGGATGCTGTCGCGATGCACCGAGTCCAGCGAGACTGTGCCGCGGCGACGGAGCGCTGTAGCGCAGGTGTCGCGCATCAAACGCATCTCAGCTGTGGTGGCCTTGCTGAGTGCTAGCTTCTCTTTGGTTGGCCACTCGACCCGCCGGACTTTGGGTAAGTAAAGAACGGCTGGCATGACGCCAAATTGGAAGAACACCTCCAGAGACCGCACTGCATACTGAATATCAGGTGTGGTCTCCAGCACTGCCTTGCCAATGAACACTAAGATTTCAATCAGGCTCGACAGGTAGACAATGATGGAGATCTCCCGGCTCTCCGCATGATCACTTAGTACTCGTCGAACCTTGAAGCACAGGAAACTATTAAACAATACTACAGTCAAATGAACTACTAGCCGGAAGTACTTGAAGCTCTTATCGTTGCAGCGATCAAAGTAGTAGGGCTGGTGGTCAATGATCTCTTTGTCTTCTTCGACTGTCAATATATCCGCACTTGTTGCCACAGATAGCACAACACAGAATAGCAAAACGAACACAACCAGATACAGAGCTAGGTCGTTGTTCGTCAATCGTGTCTTACCACGCGGTTTGATCATGGCCTTGTTGCTGAAGATCTGTTCAACCCTCCAGCTCTTCAGCAGTATGCTGCCATAGCTCAGGGCAAATCCAACTTCAACTGTCCAGTGGAACATGATACATGTCACTTTCGATGTCTGGCTCTCTCCAAATAGGCCAGCAAATGCCAACAAGCAGCCACTCAGAATCACCACCAAGAACTGCCAGCTTGCCGACCTAATCGGGGCCTCCTTCCGTTTTACAATGACATAGATGAGCAATGCGACGATGAGGACCACTGCTAGACTATTGACAATGTGAAACGGAAGCACGATAGCTAGCTTTGTCTTGTAGCGACAATCGTCCTGGCTGGATGTGCATGTCCGGCAGCGATTGGGACACTTCTCGCACTTGAAGTACTGCAGCTCAGCGAGAATACCTGCCTCGCATGAACTAGCGCTCAAATTGCGCACTCTTTCCGACAGCTGAAATCCACTGATGGATTCAGAGTTGTTAGAATGAGGGTAGTAGAAACCTTCCTTGCACTTGCACACATAGTTACCATCGCGTAGTTTAAAATCGTTCGTGTCAATGACGGTTTGACACTGTGACGTAGCCAGATCACACATGTTTGTGTCTGCAAACACGTTTGCACCTGTAAAGTTCGCTATGTTGGCAGAGCATTGGCTGATCTGTATCCTCCCAAGATCAATATCAATTCCAGCCATTCCCAGATAGTGTACTGTTTTGTTGTGGTACACTGCCACTGGTGCTGCATAGGTTACCATCCAGGTAAAACCAAGATCACAGTCGAAGTATGGGTTCACCCATAGAGAGTCAGTGTACCTTGTGTGTACTGGGCAAACGACATCATCCGGGATTTCACAGCTCTCGGCGGATTCCAGTAGCGTCAAGTTGCCACGTGGACACAGACGACGGCATGCTCCACCCAGCCATGCATCTGTCTTTTGGATGCTGGAATTTTGAAGAAATTCCTTGGCTGTTTCGTACCACGCCGGCGCATCAGCATCGTCGGACACTCTATGTAAGGTACTGATATGGTGACCATTTTCTCCCTCATCAATACTTAGATTCCGAGGGAAATAGAAACACTCACTTCCAGTGTACACACCATTGCCCAAACAGCCTCCTACAGCAAAGATATTGTCAGTCAGAGCACTACTTCTTGCTCTTGTAGCAAACAATATATTTCCCTCACGAAAGAAGTTTGTAGTTTCCAGCTGGTTGCATCTGTGGTTGATAAAACTGTCATCGCCTTTTGGCCAAATGGTGTTCACTGGGCGCATGTCTGCAATGAGACTTGAGAGGAGGTGAGCATTCTCCACCGCAAACTCTGCGTGGAACCGGAACTCAGTGAAGTTGATTGTAAGGTCGCCAGGATCACTCTTACAAACATCTGCACACCGCGATGCATTTTTACCACAGAACATATCACTCTCATCTTTGGCAAGCTTGATTTTGCTGAAGAATTCCACTACTTTCTTCTGCGAGGTACATATCCGGTCAACCAGCTGATCATCAGTACTTCCTGTATGTGTTGAGCTGGACACTGCACAGCTCACGGCAACAAGGAACACCAACCACCAGCACCGGAACATTGCATAGTTGCGAGATGTCCTCTTGGCACGACCCAGGTGCTGTGATAAAGAAACAAAAGAGAAGGACAGAATGTTTCTAGTTAAAAGTCTCCAGTTTTTGGAGACAACACACCATACACTTACTCATTCTGCGGACAGAACTGTGTCCTCCATTACCACACACAGTGATCTCTTTTACAAACGGTAGCGCATATAGCCATTTCACGCCTTTTCAAGTGTGGCAAAAATGAACAGAAACCCACAAAGAAATATCTCAGCTGGCAGGGTGTAAGTGGTGACGTTGCAATACTACATCAGCCATGCCACCCATTCTGGAACTTCGTGTTAGCTCAGTTCTACTTCGACGTACAGTTGAACATCGATTATCCGCACATCGACTATCCGACCATTCGATTATACGTAACAGTTTTTTTGGGCGCACGTGCCGTAGAGTACGCACTGTGCATGTAGTGAGCCATTCAAAAATACGAAAATTTTGAAAAGTAGCACTCTATTCTATTTACAATGTACATGTACATGTATTTACAGTGTGTTTTCTTATCCGGAACATTTGCCTTATCTGAACACCGCCTGACAGTTGTCTGCCCAGAGGTGGTCGGATAATCGATGTTCAACTGTATATAGAAAAGAGTATGGTGCACAACTATTTACCAGAGGGGGGGAGAGAGAGAGAGAGAGAGAGAGAGAGAGAGACGGAGAGAGTTTTGTGTGTGTTTCAACTTTGTGTGTGTGTCCTTACACATTCGGATGGTTATCATTCTGAACAGGGAGACACATCAATTAACGGGGTGGGACTGGATTGGGCCGTCCTGGTATGGGGAACCACTCTTAGTACATGTACAGACAATTCACATCTGCATGCAACTCAATGGACCTACCCATCACCTGTGCTACTATATTTTTCTGCAGTATAATCCGCACTGGAATACATGTATAACTTTATAAGCCGCACTCCCATTTTTTTTTGCCACGAAACACAGACAGCTAACCTAGAGGCTGTACACCTTAACCTGCAATAGTGCTCAAATGCTCGGAATGGGCAGAGCGTAGGACGCAAGAGGTACACAAAAGGAAGTGAATGGGGCTGTTTTTTTTGTAACCCAGAGTCTCATGGCAAAAACCAATCATCAGACAGCATCCAACCTATTAATTTTATCACGGTTCATTTGATCGTCGAAGTATACCCCCCCCCTTTGTAGGTGAAGTTTGAGTGTTCAAAGTGCGGCTTATATCACGGAAAATACTGTGCTTATTTCTGACGTCACCACTTTGAAGCACAATAATTATCAGTGACAGTATTGATAAGTTTCATTTCTGGGTGCATCAACCTGATGAGAAGGTGATCAATGCACACTCCGAGTGTGGAAATATAATTATTGCTATGTTGCTTATGAGGACCCTGAAGCTACACACTAAGTGTGATATACGTCATAATTATTTAATTAATTATCCTCTTTCATCCCGTTCTCCCCTCTTTTTTGGGGATTCTTTGTACTTCGTCTTTCTTGTTTTTCTTGTTCCTTTGTTTTTTGTAGGACAGATTTTTGGTGTACTGATTTCGGTTGTTGTTGTGTCTGACTCTATTCCCAATATCTAATTCTGTGGTTGGTTTTCCAACTCATTGGGTTGCAGTTTCCATCATGAGTTTGATTCCATCGTGAGTTTGATTCCATCGTGAGTTTTGATTCTATTTGCTATTTTCGTTCCATTTTTGAGCTCATATTTTATTTTCCTGATTTCTTCTCCAGTGTATGTTGTATTGCATTTTAATACATTGTGTTAATTTTTGCCCGTAAAAGAGGCTTGCACTTCAAAAAAAAAAAAAAAAAAATTATAGTTTTATACCTGTAATATAATTATACGCCAAGGTTATAGCCAGAACAAAACTGCGGGGGGGGGGGGGGATCATCAGACCCAAAATGTTGTGATTTTACGGCCATTTTGTGCCGCTACTTTCACCACCACCAGTACGTAACAGAACCGGAAACTATTGCACTTCCGTTCCATGTATTTATTCACCAGCCCCTGGAATCCCTCCATTGCTATGGGTATTCGAGGTCAGCGGTGATTATGATGCTCATACAATGCTTGCTACTATATGCACATGATGATTGTGTCTTCGCATCATGCATATTATTAAACGGTGGCGCTCGCACTCTGAAGGGTGGCGCATTCATTTTGAAAGGGGGCGGTCAAAAAGCGAATAGGGGAGCACCGCACCGCTATGTCGCTTTGGCGAGACTGATCCGGCATGTACATGTGCAGTGATCAGAGTCCGGGTACTAGTAGTCAGTATTCGGAGACAGCTCGGATGCTGAAGTCTTAGTGCCGAACAGGCTACAGTACTGCCTGCATCACATGACCACTGTTCAATGCATAATATACAAACACAGCGAGTACTGCATGGCCTACTGTGTAGTACTGTGGGGCGCCGAAGAACGGCCAGGCTAGAACTTCACTGATTTTAAGAACGGTCTGGGTGGGATGTTTTGCAGATAAGAACGGAAACCATAATGTACACTATAATGTACACTCACTGATGTATAACTCTGCGTAAATGTACATGTAAAACTGTACCATCGAAAAGGAACAAAACTGCTGTGTTCGCTAAAAATAAGATCGGGCTAGGCTAGAACCCTGATCCCTCCGTTCTTCGGCGTCCGACAGTACTGTAAGGGCTAAAGTTGAGACACAAAGTTGTGGCCAAAGAAATCCGACCAGTGAGGCGAAAGCAGCACCAATGCTCATGAAGCACCTGCAACCCTCGGATGGGTCTTTCGACAATGCATGATGTAATTCCTTTGAACTGGAAGCTGGACGCTGCTTTTGACTCACGGTTCGGAATTCTTCGGCCACGACTACAGCCATGCAGTGTGTGCTGACTTGCAGGGCTGTATGCAGCATGAAGAAGGGGTGGAGAGAGGAGGGGGGTAATTTGTGTATAGGTGTGTAAAACTGCATCGCTCAACACACGGAGCACACCCTGGTGATGTATGTACATATAGGTGAACATCGGGTGCCAATTTTACTCAACTGTAGCAATGAACCAGTACAGAAGTCTACTGTTCAGGCCCAGAGCCAGCTCCTGAAGGTTGGCACGTCCACCGGGCGGCTACAGGATCGACTGTTTCCCCATGCCCAATTTCAAAGTCTTGGGAGGATACCTCTCTATCTCTATGCATCATATCTGTTTGTTTCCACTACACATTCCTCTAGCAACAATCATAATCATAATTATGACAGATAGCGCAGTAGACCTTACTGGCCACGAAGAACAGTTTAGGAGGGAGAGACTCTAGCGAGAAGTGTATGGGGATAGCTTATTACTAGTACTTCCAGATAATCAACTGCGCACTAAACAATCCATGAACACGGGATTTGGTAAAATCTGGTGCAGCCATGGCCGCACCAGCCATACCGGTGGCAACGGCCCTGCTGTTTCGTGTCTGCATGCACACAATACAGTAAAACCTGTAACTAACGACCACCGTGACTAGCGACCACCGTGACTAGCGACCGGCCTGGTACTACCGACCACTTCGTCAGGCACGGACGGTCTCACATTCAAAATGCACTGTGACTAGCGACTTCCTGCTGAACGCGACCAGCCACCGCCTTTTCTTGTCCCAATGTCGAATTTTGACCCGTAACTAGCGACTGCGATGTAGGAAATCAAACATTGCTCGAAGCTCCTTCTCGAAATGTTGATGATTTTCCATGTACAGTCAAATCTGCCGTTAGCGACCTCTGCTGTAGGCGACCATCTACCGTTAGCGACCGATTTTCCGTGCACCGACGGTTTCACATACAAACTGATCTGTCCAGAGCGACCATCTGCTGTGCGCGACCAGCGACCGCGATTTCATGCACGGTGGCTGCATTCAAGCGACCGCGACCCAGGTTCAGTAAGGTGCGAAGCTGTACTTGCCAGTGCGCTGTCAACTGCAAAGTGTGAAAATGCGCTGTCTTGCAAGTGCGATCGACTGGCGCCTGGCCTGCACTGAGGCTGTGCTGTAGCTCTCAAGTCCAGGCAGTGTCGATCTACTGCCATATCGCATACGCGTACTATACGGGTATGGTCGTCGTTGAATATCCAATAAAAATTAATGATATTAAAAATCACATTATTCTCGTCGATTTGAGTACATGGAAACATATACCTGGTATGCCGGATTTACCATACATCTGCCGTAGGAGACCATCTGCAGTAAGCGACCGCTTTTTCTTGCACCAAGGGGCGGTCGCTTACGACAGATTTGACTGTACCTGAAAGGACTGTTTCGATATTACAGCTGGACAAATGACCGCAGTCTCATTTTGACTGTGGAATCAGTGTGGACCGCACTACACCCGTCTTGATTTTAAGTGCTGTCAAGAACAAACATGATAGGAAACGTCTTGGAGAGCGCTCCAAAGCGCTCTTTGATCGATGTTACTACTCGAAGGAGAAACTAAGACTGAGCGGCTCTCTGTCGAAGTGCAATCACACAGCTCAGTCACCAGGTCACACTGAGTCCACAGAAGTCAGAGAAGTATCCGGCAAAGAAGCACTGTCCTGCATCTCAACATTGCAACAGTTTATGTTGCAGCGTGGCTTGTCTACCATGGCAATGGATGTAGAGAAACTTGGTGCCTTCATGAACAAACTTGAAGCCCAGCGCAAAGAGAAGCTTCAACAGGGAACTATTGACTCCTGGCTTCAGAAGTAGGAGCTGAATTTAATGTCTGCAATAAAACTTGATTTTCTCTCTCTCCAAGTGTTGTATGATCTGAAAGAAGAATGTCAGTGCGCAAGTGGTGGGGGATTGTATTATCTGCATTTTGACATACATGTACATATCATATAATGGGATCCATATAATTATGGTCACGCGGTACAAACCTCTAACTAAAGACCACCTGCCACTAAAGACCACTTTTCCGGGCACCAAGGGGTGGTCGTTAGTTACAGGCTTCACTGTATATCCTAGACCTAGAACGCTGGCAAGTCAAATCCTGCGTTGTGCAGAGGCACTGTCGATTTTGAAACAGGGCAGAGTCATGCCATGTTGCTTAGGCTTCAACCGTGGTCTGGGTATTTCATGCAGGCTGTAACTTAGGGTTCGTGGTTGGGTGCTTACACCCCCATGATACAAGCACACGCACGTGTACACATGTGTGCAGTGGTTTGGACTGCAGTGCGAGCACGATGATTCTGCTGACACGCATGTATCACGGATGTGTAAGTACCCAACCAGGTACCCTTACTGCCTGCACGAACACCCAGGCCAGGGTTGAAGGCTAAGCAACATGGCAAGACTCTGCCCAGTTTCAAAAGCAGTAGTGCCTCTGTACAACACATGATTTGACTTGCCAGCACTCCACAATGTAGGATGTATTGTGTGCATGCAGACACAAAACAGTAGATTTCTGTGCTGGTTCATTGCTACAGTTGAGTAAATTGGCAGCCGGTATGCACCTGCATTGTATATAAAAGTAATCACCAAGGTGTGCTTCGTGTGTTGAGCGATGCAGATTTACACTCATATGCACAAGTCAGTGTACATTACTAGTACACGACTGTACTGGTGGACAAAGAAAGTCAAAAGTCAAAAGCAGTACCAAGCTTCCAGTTCAAAGGAATTGCATCATTCACGGTCGAAAGATCCATCCGAGGGTTGCAGGGGCTAGCCCTTTCCCAAAGATGCCAAAATATTTCGCAACTGATGCTTTTCGCAACCATGCCTAAACAAGTAAAAGCTCATCCATATTTTCAGGAAAAGCTAAAAAGTTCCTAATATCGCAACTCAAAATGAGCGAGTTCTTGCGCCTACAATGAGGCCAAAAACAACCAAAAAAAGAAGTGGAAACAGACAACACTGCAGCACAACTGAGCAGCGCTGCCTGAGTAAAGTCATGCGTACCTTTGAAGTGCACCTGAATGAATATGTTCACAGAGTAAAATAAGTTAAAGGGGAAGTATACCCTAAAATCAAATTTTCACCAGTTGTAGTCTTCGGGGTGCTGAGTCGAATGGTCTTGGTCCGAGGAAGCTGAGACGCTCCCTTCCTACTTGAATCCCAATCGAACTCGCGCACTTCCACCGAAACTGGGTGACTGCGCCCTACTAGATGGGGATTTGTATGCAAAATCTCACTAAAAGCGCCATTTCGTTCTTATAAAAGCACGGATGACCGCGATTGGCCCATATGTTGTAGTCTTTTGGACG
This sequence comes from Sycon ciliatum, assembly GCF_964019385.1. Classification (NCBI taxonomy): domain Eukaryota; kingdom Metazoa; phylum Porifera; class Calcarea; order Leucosolenida; family Sycettidae; genus Sycon; species Sycon ciliatum. The sequence goes on from NC_088644.1 coordinate 9,902,422, forward strand.
CTGAGTCGACTGGTTTTGGTCCGAAAAGGCTGCGATGCAGCGTTCCTCCTTTATTCCCAATCGAACATGGTTGAACAAGCGGTCACGTGCTCCTGCGTACACCAGTCACCTGGTCACCGTGCCTGCAGGGTACAACTTACTAGCCTGTTTGACCTTTTTTGGGTGCAGTCCTGTCACTCGAGTTGAACCTTGGTGTGAAAATTGTCGCCTGCTGGCGCGGTGACCAGGTGATTTGGGCAACCAGGACCACGTGACCGCTTCTTCAACCATGTTCGATTGGGAATAAAGGAGGAACGCTGCATCGCAGCCTTTTCGGACCAAAACCAGTCGACTCAGCGTCCAAAAGACTACAACATATGGGCCAATCGCGGTCATCCGTGCTTTTATAAGAACGAAATGGCGCTTTTAGTGAGATTTTGCATACAAATCCCCATCTAGTAGGGCGCAGTCATCCAGTTTCGGTGGAAGTGCGCGAGTTCGATTGGGATTCAAGTAGGAAGGGAGCGTCTCAGCTTCCTCGGACCAAGACCATTCGACTCAGCACCCCGAAGACTACAACTGGTGAAAATTTGATTTTAGGGTATACTTCCCCTTTAACTCTAGCATGCAGGAAAAGGAACAGACTTGGAAGAAGTCATTGTCCTTTTTGTTCTACAGTACCTTCGCACAGCATTCATGACATAGCGGCATTGCTTAGTGCTGTCACATACATTTTACTTGGAGAAGTGCACTGGTCATGATGATTTGATGCTATGTTTCAGCGCTTCGTTGTTGAAGCAGACCATCACTGACACTTCTGGTCTCCTCCAGCCTCCAGGGCGCTTCTCTGCTCATGGTTGCGGAAAAGATGCGAAGCAGTTTGTCAAAAACGAAGAAAGTTGCGATTTCTTCCACAACAACAAAAAGTCGCTAAAGAAGTGGTGAGCATCTTTGGGAAAGGGCTAGCAGGGGCTGTATGTGCGTTGGTGCTGCTTTCAGCCCAGGGGCAGGGGACGGATTTTGTATCCACGTTAGCCCTTACACTTCGCCATGCCTCGAGGAGTCATGAGAATGATTGATTTCTATAATTATGGCTGCGTGATCCTACTCTCAAACTTCATGGACTTGATTGTACTTTTGGTAACAGTGCAGTGCAGTGATGACCCACCTTGGTAATGGTTGAGACTGAGATGAAGAGTTCCCAGGAGGTGGTCGAGTACGGGTGCACAGTGACCATGGTGACCCGGGCACTCATCACGCCAACTCCAGACTAGTCTTGTACTGCAGTAGTTGCCTTGACAGTGGAAGTTGATACACAGCCTGGCTGTCACACCGAAACCGGACAAGAGTCCAGAGTAGATCTACAAGTGTCACCAGAGCTAAATCCTAGTGAAGGGTAGCGCTGATCTCTACTTGACCTAGACTCTGCACAGAAGCATGCAGTTCAGCGCGATCTGGCAAAAACAAACTGGGACAGAGGCGAATCGATCCAAGTATATGTACGAGTACACTACAAAAGGCGATAAGTGCAACCACAGAAGTAACAATGACCGGATAAGCTCAGTCAGGAAGATGTCAGTGGACGATCAATCCAGAGCAGAGTGTTCTACGAAACAGCAGTCGTATCCAATGGTCCACGCAGTTCCACAAAGAGCAGCCACTTGAACTGGTTAATCCTGCGTCAATGATCATACCGAGTCGATGGAGCAACTGACTTCTTTGCAACAACAAACTTACTTTTGAAGCAAATTTTATTATAATAGCTCATTGGCGTTGGGGCCTAGCCGATGACGCGAAGGGCTGGTTTGGTAGACTCCGCATCACCCTGCCCATCGTACTCAAAAATGCCGTGGAGAATTCATCCACACCCATTCGACTCCGGAGCACAGATAACTTGCAAGCCCTCACAGGCCTTCGAGCGGTAGCCCAGACTCTGGACTAGAGCGGGAGCCGGTGGGCGCTGCCACACATCTAAAAGAAATGTACTAATGACTCTAAACCTTCCCTTGTACTACAGAAGAGGTAAAAAGCGCAGGCTGTCCAACCGTCCTGCTTTGGTAAGTTTGGAGCAGGACAGTCGTGCTTTGGAGCAAAACATGTGTATACATTTACATGGGAGACAATTGCCTTTGATTACATTATAGTGTGTGTGGGTCCTGCTTTGAAATGGTGGCAAGGTTGAACAGACTGCACGTGGATATGCTCATGACAATACTTACGACCGTTGGCGCAGACCCCCTCCCCTCCCTGTAGCTGGAGACATCCGGACCTGAACACGGAACAGCATCACTGTTTCCATGATTTCACATAATACAGTGTACTATTCTGTGGTTGCTTTGCCATCGATGCATCCTCTTGACGTTGGGCGACATTTTAAACGTGTTTACGACGACCTGCCAACCCATGTAGTAGCGGCTGCGATAACTACGTTAGACGAATTCATAACTGATTAGGTTCGCAAACAAGCTCTGCATGTTCACGAAAATACGCCCATCAACTTTCTTATCTCTGGCTCGTCGTGGAAAATCACCGCCCGCATCCAAGTCCTGTTCACGAAGCCATCTAGAACTATAGTACTATTAGTAGAACTTGAAGAAGTACCACCCTGCGTGCACAGGACTACCCGGCCGGGCACATACTTGCAGAATTACGTTGGGACAGCCCCGAAAATCGGTGCTATCATAATAATCAGTGCTGCATCAAGCCATCATTGCATGCACGCGGACAGTGCGGCGCTCTCCGGTATGCAGTGGAAGGTGGGGCCCAATGCAGTCTGCGACATTTGTCATGATTTGAAGCGTTCAACTTCTAGCCGGACGTATACCTACAGAACAATGGCTACATCATGAGACATGACTGTGACGTCAGTGCACTGCACAGATCATACACTGATACAGTAGACCCTGCGTTACTCCCTACGGGGGAGTTCTCACTTTTTCTGCCGACTTGAATGCAGTTACGAGCAGTCATAGGGGTCAAATATCCCCGTATAATACGCAATGAAGCACTGTACAAGCGCACTGGCTCCAAGCCACTCAGCAGAATCATCCAGTCTGCTAGGTGGAGAATGTTTGGCCACATGCTTCGACTAGATACCTCATCCCCGGTCCAGCGGGCTATGTCAGCATACTTTCAGCCAGGAAGCTCAGGGTTCCGAGGCCGCCCGAGAACAACACTCCCGCGATCCATCAACAACGACCTGAAAAATTCCAGATCCACAAACTCCCTCACATCACACGAGGATCTAGTTGCACTGAGGCAGCTCGCCCAGGATCGTCGAAAGTGGAAGGAACTAATGTGTGCTGTGTGTAATGGCTGAAGTTATACCCTTAACAATAATAACGGATACAATTACACTAGATACCCTTAACAATAATAACGGATACAATTACACTAGATACTCTAGATACTAGATACTCGGTACTCTAGATACTAGATACTCTAACAATTTTATCAAACATTATGATAATTACCACATCAAATGCTGCGGAAACCTATCCAGAATCGGCAATATGCTGGCCCTGGCCTGGAGATCTGCAACTATAATCAGCTTCTACTTTGCAACACTAACGGATTAGTCCCCTTTGTCGATTGATGGATCAATCGGTAGATTCGGCTCTGTTTTTCTTTCCTTTATTTCTTGTTTTGAACTGTACGTTGAACTCAGTGGATTTCTTTGTATTCTGTATCTCGTTATCGTTATATTTCCCTCTAGCCCTCTCGCTTAGGATGAGCTTTCTTTTTATGGCAGCTTAAGCGAAGGCTATATACCTGCTTTATGCAGGTTGATGCCAACGCGAACAAGCAAAATAATAATAACTTGAATTCTCACTTGACGGACTCACGACTGCCATCCAGAGCACACGAAAAGTCCATAGAACCTTCCACTCTCCAAACCTGCAAGAGGGCATCACTCCCTGCTCACAGTGTTTCGGGGAACTCACTCCTCGCCTCATCAGTTGAGCTTGAGTACTGAGTAGGCCAATGAAAGCTGTGCTCCGAGAGCATCGCATGTAATGAATTATGTAGTCTCCGAGCCTACAACTCATAAACATCACCATCAGGCGTACATCTACCAACTAATTTCCAGTGACACTCCTCAGCTCAACGGTTATGTTTGTTCAGCACCTTACTTCCGTGAGCGACACTGACTCACGCTGCTGTCTGGAGTTCGTGAGATGTATTGTTTGTCGCGCTGGAAACGGAGTGTTACTCAGTAAGTGGGTATCCCTAGTGATGTTTAGGATCGGAAACCACTACATAATGCAGTTCTCTTTAGCCTAGCTCGAATGATGAGGAGTGACATTCCCGAAATAGTCGCCGGAACCTCTTCTTCAGACAGTAGATCTCGTACATAATCATTGCATTATTATGCCATGTGAATATGATTGATGATGCATGATGGACCAAGGCTGGAATATGTATATAAATATTACCTGAAGCCGAGTGAATATGGGCGAATATTCACTAGTATACAAACCGAGGCGAAGCCGAGGTTTGTATAACTAGTGAATATTCGCCCATATTCACGAGGCTGAAGGTAATATTAGACTTATACCTCTCCATATTCACCCTCTCGTCCCTAAAACCCAACAAACGAGTCCTGTTGGTCATACATGCACATGTACGCAGAACTAACGTAAGTCGTTGTTGCTCCACTGAGCCTTCAGACCGACTGGCGTGTTCTTGCCTGAATCGGAGGCCGGCGTGTCCAGAATCTTGTTCAATCGATCGTGTACGCGTACTGGTGCATGTGGCATGGGAGGTGACGACCTTGGAGAACACGCTCGTGCCAATCACCATGGAGAACACGCTCGTGCAGCTTTGTGGCGGGAGCCAATCATTAGAGAGGTTTCGTTTCACGCGAAGATTTGACCAATCAGAGAGAGGTTTCGTTTCACGCGAAGATGTGACCAATCCGCGATCATCGCGCCAATTCGGGAATCGGTTTATAACAGCGAGCCAAGCGGTTCTACCCTCACTTCTTTTCTTTTTAGGCAGCGCTTCGGAGCTGTTGTGTGCCCTAGGAAAATTCTACGCTAACGTCCTTGAACAGGGCTGTTCTGAGTACAAACGAAATTCTTGGCTTGCCGCTTGAATCCGCAATCATCGGGCCATTGACATGTTGAGCGTCCAAAACCTTGTCTGCTCGCTGGAAGATGCTCACTGTCAGCACCCGGTCACATGCGGATCCAGCGGCAATGGCAAGCAAGGAATTTCGTTTGTACTCAGAAAAGTCCTGTCTACGGAAGTTAGCGTAGACATTTTCTAGGGTACTCGACAGCTCCGGTGCGCTGACTGAAGAGGAATCAAGCGCAGCACCGAGTACTGCTCTCTTTACCACAGTACAATGTAAGTATCGAAAAGTGGTGAATATAAGTGGTGAATATAAGTGGTGAATATAAGCGGTGAATATTCAGCAATATTCACCACTTATGTAGATGGTCAATTGTATGTGGGTGAATATGGAGTGAGGTATAATGATTGATAATACAACAGCCACATAAGGGTGTTTTAAAATGAACGGGATCTGCCACAGAGAAGACGAGTTAGCTGTAGTGACTAGTGTAGGGCATACACTAGCTCATGGGTTGCAAGCTTGGCGGTGTGAAAGTATACTTGAAGAAAAATGTTGCGCACCGACTGCAATGCCAGCAGTGCCAAGAAAACTATGGCTTTTAAAGCCGTTAGGATTGTGAGTAAGAATGAACGAGCCCTAGGCCCTGCAAACAAGACCTGTCCCTGCGGGAATTTGCGGAAAAAACTCTCGAAAACTTGCGCAAGAAATTGCGGCAGAAAACAACAAAAAATGCGACGAAAAGTGCGGTATGATGTAGAACTTGCCAGGAATTCGCGGAATTATTTGCAGAAAATTGCGGATTTGAGCCAAATCACGAAATTTGTTGCATCGTACATCTACTCGGGAGTAGTACGAGTCGTAGATCTACTGTGCAAATAACCTACAGGATCATGGAAAGCACTGCGTGAAAAGTGCATAAAGATGTGAGATATACATTATAGTGCAGAAAACAACAACAAAAACGTGGGAAATCGTGGATTTTGCTGAAAATCGCGGGTTTGGGCCAAAATCGCGAAATTTGTTGCATCCGTGGAATCGCGATTTCCTGGAGGGACAGCAAGACTGAAGGGGCGTACATAATGGAGAGCCCCCCCCCCCCCTCCCCCTTCGGTGCACCGAGAAGACAAACCGCATGAGAACAAAGCAAGCCAGAAAAAGACTGAATGGCTGTTGGTGACCGCGTCTTCTCTTCCGTGTCAGTTCTCTCGCCAGTGCATGTGATACTAGTAAGCCTAGTTCACATTCGACGGGGCGCGACGGGTCGCGACGTAAGGATCGACGGGAAGCGACGGGACAGTCTGACGGCGTCCAATGTGAACACCAGGAACGGGAACGCAACCGTACTGCCGTACGGATCGGGAAGCGACGGGAAGAGTTGGCCAATTGGATCGATCCAACTTTTCATACCGTAGACGGGCGTAGACGGGGACGCAAGCGTACAAAAACGGCTGCAATTTGAGTGTGAACAGGAGACGGCGTCGTGCGCCGACTACTCCCGATTCGTACTTGGAAATGTTTAGCATTTCGAACACTGCGCCTTCCATGATAACTTGCAGAATGGCTAACACGACGTGAGTTTAAATTTTAGCAAGATAAGGTCTGATGTCACTTATGCCATATTGTTATGGTGTTTAGAGATAGTTCAGGAGCGTGACCAGGTGACACTGACTGTGTTATCATTTCCTGGAGCTATGGCTTGAAAGTGCTACATCACAGCATAGCAACAATTTCAAAAATTCAAAAACTGGATCCACTTGGATCCAGTTTTTGTATGGATCCAAGCACATTTCAAGCGGTCTTACCCACAGCATGGTGATGAAGCCAGTGAAACTGACTGATTTGGCTACTGGGGGCGGGGTTACAACTGGTGGCGAAATAAAAGTCACACCTGCATGCGACATGAGTGGGTTGCTATGCACCCACATACTTAGGCAATAGCAAAGTCACACCTCAGTGGATCCAAAAATAGAAATCTGATGTCAACTTACTACTCCCTGGCCGTTTTGACGTCATCACTTTCAAGCCCTATTATTTGAATGGCACACCTTTCGAAGCTACCTTTTTGGTGTTCATAAAAAAACTGGTACCGTAAAATCCCGCGGATAAGCCCACCCGCGTATAAGCCCATGCCCACGCATAAGCCCAGGGTTTGTTCGAACATCACAAAGCTTCTATTCATCGTACAAGCCCATGGGCTTACTACTACTAGTAGGTCATACCGAGAGTCCATAAATATTGGACTCTTGGCCATACCATGTACAGTAGGTATCGGTTATAGCGTGGGTGTTTGAAAAACGACTTCAAGTTCTATTCCTATTTCCGATATTTCTTACACACGATAAATCAAGTGTGGCATATCACATGCATGTGCGCAGGGGCAGGAAGATCATCGTACATGATGACAGTACTTCTGTGCATGTGGTTGGTCATAGTCCCGGTGATAGGCTTACCATGTGGCTATGCAAAATGGTTTACATGATCACAACTTACATGTAAATCCGCAGCACTACGACGCAACGAGTGTCAGATCAGAACGGAATTGGACAGATGCTATTACTACAGGCGATACACGTTGTACTAATCTGGCATGTTTCGCTACACAAAGTCCATTCTTAGGACCGATATATTCTACTATGGGACAAAATTGCTTGTAAGAATAAATGTGCACTTGAAATCCATGTTATGAATATGAAAACATGAGAGTTCATTCTTGTAGGCGGTATATTCTTTTACATGATCACACACTATAACCGATACGCACTGTACATGTACGTAGTACATGCACGTTAGTTTTTTCCGTGCATTTCAGCACAATCATCGGTTGTTTTTGTTTGCACAGTGATTTTCAGCAATGTACTTCTCACTTCCTTGATGCTTTTCAATAGCACAACTTGGTGTCGGCGTATAAGCCCATGCCGGCGTATAAGCCCATGTTCTCGTATAAGCCCACCGAAATGTCACCTTGTGAAACAGATAAGCCCACGGGCTTATCCGCGGGATTTTACGGTATTGTGAACTTGATTCCGCTTCATTCAAGGAGAGATAATTGAAAAGAAGTCCCGAAAAACAAGAAACTGCACCAACGAAAAGCCACTGCAATGTGACCATGGTGACAGCAATGCGGTCAAGCACAACATTTTTGCTGAAGCAAAAAATTGCAGGGAAATCCCAAAATCAGTGCGATTTAACATGAGCCCAAATGTTCAAGTTACCCACAAAGACACAAGCTTTCCAACTCTCTTTGGCTGTTGGAAAGCGTACCTTCCCGACAAGCCCTTACGTCCCGTACCGTCAGCGTTCCGTCGGATGTGAACTAGGCTATAGGGCTAGTACTACAGCATTCAACGCATCATCTGCGAACGTCGTCCGAAATTAGATCCAAAGTCCAGTCACACCCGCCGGATGTACATTGTGTATCACCCTGCTGTGAAGTAGAACCACCCACACGTGTAGCAGATCCGAAAGTCAGCGTTTGTCATGACTGCGGGCTGGCTGTGACGTAGCATTTTCAAGCCCAAAAATAATTAGCACCCCGACTTTAAATAAGTTTAACTCTGTACAACATGTACTTGTCTGCGTGCCAAGAAGTTGTCATATCAACGCCGTAGCAACAAGCAACCCCCCCCCCCCCCCCGATCAGCAGACGATGTATTCCGGTAACAAGAACACCCTAGTAGTACTAGTATTGTTTTTAAATCAGACCCATATCAATTTGGCAAATAACATTAATTTTTTGAATACCAGCTCCACGACTAGAATAATATGTACTCCACACTCTCCATGGTCCTTGTTTTGCATGAAGCAGCAGCAGCATCAGCAGCAGACCCTTGCACACAATGACAGTGCATGGAAATGATGCCAGCGTGTACGCCAGCATGATCAAGCTGCACGTGTACGACGTACATGCATCGACGTTTCAGTGATGCCGGCTTTCCGTGCAGACAGTGCCGCTAGCACGATTGTGTGCCCGTGGGTGTGTTGAGTGTGCAGAGCTACCTCAAGACTGTGGCCATCTACCAACCATACAGTATCAGACACAATGTGATCACGGTCCCATAGGTCATGGACCCATAATTATGTTCGAAAATTGATCAAAATTTCAGAGCGAAAAACACAGAAACAGATCAAAAAATTCAATAGTTTTCATCTACTAATGTAGTACCACAATAGAAGGTGTTTTCTGATAAACTGTGAGATAATCAATAAGCATGGCAGGCTCACTGCATCCACAAAAAATACTCTATTTTGATAACCACAGATGCATGAAATCTTCAGCTCTATAAAACTATAATAGAAATCCGAGCCCTGGTAGTGGGTATTGGGTATAGTCGTATCAGGGTAGTCAAGTGGAAACCATTATTTATTAGCGTGAAGACTGCGACCGGTCTGTACATGAATCTACTGGTAATTTAGATTAGACAAACCGCATCAGTTAGTTAACGGCTAGCTTTGGTCTCAACTTCCACTCAACTGGCAAGCCCTTTTCCGCAAAGGGAAAAAAGATGAAATTACGTGCTCAACTCAAGCGCAATCAAATGTTCTCAGAGATTGCAACGGTAGTGTGAATATATCGGTGTGCAGTACTCTGAAAGCAGATAACAGCTATGAACAACCATGACATATAACAGCTATGAACAACCATGACATAGCTAGAACTTGTAGAACTAAAAACAGCAATATATTATGATATGATAGGCGTTGGCTCTCAGCAGAAATACTTCTGGTGCTTACCTGGTCAGTTTGCAGAGCAAATCGCACCAATCACACTATGGCCTCCTCCATATCCTGAGTGCCGGTCACTGTAATCTTCACCGACGGCAACACTAGTTCTGATTCATCCACCTCTTGCACATCACTGTATCGCGAGGTCGGTGAGGTAGCCATAGTTTTCATCTGGGTGGTCACAATGACAGCCGGGCCACTGCTTTTACTGGAGCAGACGCCAACGTTTGCAGGTGTGCTGTGACGCCGCTCCAGCTCAAAGCTATTGGTTGTGAGTGAGCTCAAGCCAGCACTGCTAGTGCAGGCTGGAAAGACAATGACGTCTTCATTAGTCGTGATACTGGTGGGAGAAAGAGGGCAGAGGGGACTGATGGGTGGATTCTCAGAAGCCTCGGAGATGGATCCGAACGAGCCTATGGAACTCCTTCCGACAGATGATGACACGCCAGATGATCTCGGAAAGTCACGTGGCGATAGAAAGCTTCCTCCGGACGACAGTGCTAACGACTGAGAACGGTAGGTTCTCATTGGTCGACCATCACCACTGCCTGTGGATTTGCGTGGCAGTGAAAAGTCAGAGCTACCCATATACCCGTTCAAGCCGCGTAGAGATGGCTTTGAACCATACGCAGAGTACTCACTGGCGAGACGGCGTCGCTCGCCGCCTTTCATTGAAAACGCATGTCCCAGCGCAGAGTCTGGGTGCTGCTGTGCCCAGTCCAGGACGCTGTCGCGATGCACCGAGTCCAGCGAGACTGTGCCGCGGCGACGGAGCGCTGTAGCGCTGGTGCTGCGCATCAAACGCATCTGAGCTGTAGTGGCCTTGCTGAGTGTTAGCTCCTCCTTGGTTGGCCACTCGACCCGCCGAACTTTGGGCAAGTAGAGAACGGCCGCCATGACTCCAAACTGGAAGAACACCTCCAGAGACCGCACTGCATACTGAATATCAGGTGTGGTCTCCAGCACCGCCTTGCCAACAAACGCCAAAATTTCAATCAGGCTCGACAGGTAGACAATGATGGAGATCTCCCGGCTCTCCGCATAGTCATTCAGGACTCGTCGAAGCTTGAAGCACAGGAAACTATTAAACAATACTACAGTCAAATGAACTGCTAGCGTGAAGTACTTGAAGCTCTTATCGTTGCAGCGATCAAAGTAGTAGGGCTGGTGGTCAATGATCTCCTTGTCTTCTTCGACTGCCAGAAGATCAGCACTCGTGGCGATGGACAACACAATACAGAATAGCAAAACGAACACAACCAGATACAGTGCTAGGTCGTTGTTCTTCAGTCGTGTCTTACCACGCGGTTTGATCATGGCCTTGTTGCTGAAGATTTGCTCAATCCTCCAGCTTTTTAGCAGTATGCTACCATAGCTCAGGGCAAAGCCAACTTCAACTGTCCAGTGGAACATGATACATGTCACTTTCGATGCCTGGCTCTCTCCAAATAGACCAGCAAATGCCAACAAACAGCCACTCAGAATCACCACCAAGAACTGCCAGCTTGCCGACCTAATCGGGGCCTCCTTCCGTTTTACAATGACATAGATGAGCAATGCGACGATGAGGACCACTGCTAGACCATTGACAATGTGAAACGGAAGCACGATAGCTAGCTTTGTCTTGTAGCGACAATCGTCCTGGCTGGATGTGCATGTCCGGCAGCGATTGGGACACTTCTCGCACTTGAAGTACTGCAGCTCAGCGCGAATACCTGCCTCGCATGAACTAGCGCTCAAATTGTGCACTCTCTCCGACAGCTGAAATCCACTGATGGATTCAGAGTTGTTAGAATGAGGGTAGTAGAAACCTTCCTTGCACTTGCACACATAGTAACCATCGCGTAGTTTAAAATCGTTCGTGTCAATGACGGTTTGACACTGTGACGTAGCCAGATCACACATGTTTGTGTCTGCAAACACGTTTGCACCTGTAAAGTTCGCTATGTTGGCAGAGCATTGGCTGATCTGTATCCTCCCAAGATCAATATCAATTCCAGCCATTCCCAGATAGTGTACTGTTTTGTTGTGGTACACTGCCACTGGTGCTGCATAGGTTACCATCCAGGTAAAACCAAGATCACAGTCGAAGTATGGGTTTACCCATAGAGAGTCAGTGTACCTTGTGTGTACTGGGCAAACGACATCATCCGGGATTTCACAGCTCTCGGCGGATTCCAGTAGCGTCAAGTTGCCACGAGGACAAAGGCGTCTGCACTCTCCACCCAGCCATGCATCTGTCTTTTGGATGCTGGAATTTTGAAGAAATTCCTTGGCTGTTTCGTACCACGCCGGCGCATCAGCATCGTCGGACACTCTATGTAAGGTACTGATATGGTGACCATTTTCTCCCTCATCAATACTTAGATTCCGAGGGAAATAGAAACACTCACTTCCAGTGTACACACCATTGCCCAAACAGCCTCCTACAGCAAAGATATTGTCAGTCAGAGCACTACTTCTTGCTCTTGTAGCAAACAATATATTTCCCTCACGAAAGAAGTTTGTAGTTTCCAGCTGGTTGCATCTGTGGTTGATAAAACTGTCATCGCCTTTTGGCCAAATGGTGTTCACTGGGCGCATGTCTGCAATGAGACTTGAGAGGAGGTGAGCATTCTCCACCGCAAACTCTGCGTGGAACCGGAACTCAGTGAAGTTGATTGTAAGGTCGCCAGGATCACTCTTACAAACATCTGCACACCGCGATGCATTTTTACCACAGAACATATCACTCTCATCTTTGGCAAGCTTGATTTTGCTGAAGAATTCCACTACTTTCTTCTGCGAGGTACATATCCGGTCAACCAGCTGATCATCAGTACTTCCTGTATGTGTTGAGCTGGACACTGCACAGCTCACAGCAACCAGCAACACCAACCACCAGCAACTGAATGTTCCACAGTTGCGAGATGTCCTCTTTTTGCGCACCAGGTGCTGCAATATACCAACAACAAAAACCACAGCATGCCTCTTAAATTCTCAACTGATACAGAGAGAGACAGAGAGACAGAGAGAGAGAGAGAGACAGAGAGAGAGAGACAGAGAGAGAGAGACAGAGAGAGAGAGACAGAGAGAGAGAGAGACAGAGAGAGAGAGACAGAGAGAGAGAGAGACAGAGAGAGAGAGACAGAGAGAGAGAGACAGAGAGAGAGAGACAGAGAGAGAGAGAGAGAGAGAGAGAGAGAGAGAGAGAGAGAGAGAGAGAGAGAGAGAGAGAGAGAGAGAGAGAGAGAGAGAGAGAGAGAGAGAGAGAGAGAGAGAGACAGAGACAGAGAGAGAGAAAGAGAGAGAGAGAGAGAGAGAGAGAGAGAGAGAGAGAGAGAGAGAGAGAGAGAGAGAGGGGCGAGAGAGAGAGAGAGAGAGAGAGAGAGAGAGAGAGAGAGAGAGAGAGAGAGAGAGAGAGAGAGAGAGAGAGAGAGAGAGAGAGAGAGAGAGAGAGAGAGAGAGAGAGAGAGAGAGAGAGTGACAGACAGACAGAGAGGGGCGAGAGAGAGAGAGAGAGAGAGAGAGAGAGAGAGAGAGAGAGAGAGAGAGAGAGAGAGAGAGAGAGAGAGAGATAAAGAGAGATAAAGAGAAGGTAGGAAGAGGTAGGACTCTGTCCAACACCGCCCGGAAAAATTCATAAATAAGTATGTCACGTCTGAAAAAAGTCCCCATTCATTTCTTACTCTGACGTTGTGGTCAAGTTTTTGCCCGAAATACGTAACTGTATGGTGGTTGAACGAGCTAGTGTGGCATGCACACATATAATTATATGCATTGTACGACGTATACTGGAAAATGACTTGTCCACTGTGCGCAAGTCAGGTCTGACGGTTAGTTCGCGTTTCACAGTTAATACCCTGGCCAAAGACTAGCACGGGTGCTACCACTGAATTTGAAAATACGTACAATGTCATACTTATAACATGAGCAAGAGAGAGAGAGAGACTAAATCTAACTTTGCACAAATTAATTCAGGGACGTTGGAAGGTATTTTACTGTGGTACGGTCAGCCATCTGAAGTACAATTTACTCGTGGGGGAGGGGTTGCTGAGCGAAACGTTTTGGAAATTTAGAGCCCAGACCAGTGTATTTTAATTTTTATTGATTCCTGGGGGGCACCTGGGACTAAAAGTGATACGGTCAATACCGTAGTGACCGTACAGTGATAAACGGTAACAAGATATTGCAAGGTTGAACCATTGCAATACAGAAAGGCGCAGGAAATTGTTTGCTTAGATGCCCACAGCATCAGTACACCAGGAAATTGTTTAAGTTATCGCCATATCGGAAAGCCTCCAGAACAAGTGAAGAGAAAGCAGCACTGGAAGTCTTGCTTTTACTATTCTCCATTTCCATTCCATGATTGTTCCGGACTCAAGTTATTGGCCCTAGTGTGTGCTTTCGATAAAGCACATTTCAATATGTACTAAATTGGAGCAGTGCCATCACTGAGTTTGCCGAAGCACCCAAGAATGTCCCGGAAAAAGCAATCAGACTGAAGAAATAAATTAGCTTCAGGCTCTTCGCAACCGACATTTTGAAATATCTCCATGTATTGAGTACTAGTAATGCAGATGAGCATACGGCCTCAGAGCAAACTAACCCAGCCTCCTCTATTCTTGCATCACTTCAAGCAGACTACACGAGTACTACTGTTGTGAACATGGATATCCGTGGGGCCGGTGCCCTCAGCGCGTACAGAACGTTGCAGGCAGTGCACATGTTGATCCGATGCGACCAGCGCGCTGCAGCGCATAACTGAACGTGTGATCGTACCGCTTACGGCAGCATGGCCATGGACGTGCGGCCGGATTTCCATGTCCACACGTGACAGTACTACAGGGCAATGGAGGTATTAATTTTCTAAATGTGTACTAGCTATGTGTACTGGCTTGGATTGGATTGGTTATATAATGTCGAATAACAAACAGGCAGTGTTGCCTTATTACATAAGATCGACTACAGGCACACAAATGTAAGGAAAAAGGAAAGATTAAAGAAAAAAAAGAGTAGGATTTAAGACAGCAGGGGTAAGATTGCATAATTATTTTGATCAGTGAGCAGTGGCTGTGTCAGTGGCTTGGAGGGCACTAGTACAGAACTGGTCCTGTTGGGCAGTAGGTTATTACCGGACCGGCTCTGTGTGTCCACCAATGCATGTTTATAGCTGAGGAGGTTATACGTATCCAATTATATCAAACACCATGTAGGAAAGGCTTTGGTACGACGGAAGCAATTGAATACTGCTTTCGGTGGTCCTGTACTAGTAGTACCCTCCAAGTCAGTACACATAACGTCGCTGCAGGTGGAAAAGCCAATCCATAGTACCCTGTAGCCCTGTCTTACCTATGCCACTGCACACACTGGAGTGCAATACTGTCTTATTGAACAACATTCCTCTTGATTGGCCACATTATTGCAGAAATATTGCGAATAATTGACTTGTGACCAAGTCATACCCCCAAGTGTAAAGGACTCCCACCCTCAGAATTGTCCAAATCATGGCACATGTGGCGATAATGTGCAAGAAATTATTGCACATGACGAAGATTTTCTTTGATTGAACACGAAAATCACTTGAAAGGCTTTTCGCCTACACATTTACTCTAGTCTAGGCTTCACTTTTCCACTACATTGATCAGGCGCGTACGCAGGGGGGTTCCCGTTGCCCGGAAACCCCCCAAATGTTCCAAACGAGCAACGTTTTTTGGGCTTTTTTGGTAGGGCGCACGATCAATCTGGCAAGAATGCGAAACTTCAACAGATCGTAACTCAGTCAAATCTCGCTCTAATCCATCGATCCAAATATCCAGGTCGAATAGAAAATTCTCGGCTGTCGGTTGAAACAATTTGCGACGCGTTGCGAGCTATGTCTCTTGAGATACCGTATTATCTCCAATATAAGCACAGTCTCCAATAATAGCACGTCTCCAATGATAGAACACCTTGGGGCGGCATTCAAAAAATAAAGTGCTCAGTCTCCATTATAAGCACTCTGTGTAAATTCATTATCTGTACCGGCGAAAAAAACCCTGAAATGTGTGCGTCATACATGAATTTGGCATGGCAACATGCCTCTGAAATGAGGTTGAAATAATAATGGAACAGTCTCCAATAAAGGAACGTCTCCATTAATAGCACGGGGCGGAGATACATTGAAAAAATAAAGGACCGTGCTTAAATTAGAGATAATACGGTAAATCATTTGTAAGTTGAGCCGCGATCTCGGCAATTTCAAAATCGCGCAGAGCGACTTGAGTATCGAGAATTTGAAACTTTTCGTCACCCTGACTTGCTCAAATTTCCAGGGGCTTCACTGCACTTGTGATATGTTCAAGAGTACACAGCAAAAGATCAAAAGTCTGCGATCAAGAAAAACGAAATCGCTGGAGCAGGACGCGTTTGGGCCTTTGGGGCATTTTTCGCATCGTCGCTGCACTCCACCGCTATCGCTGGATATGTACATGACTGTACTGTGTCCTGGCTATCATGGTCGACCTCATTCTCTCCCAGGTACCTTTCCACTTCCAGGAAGCCCAAGATAATGAAGATTGAGAGAGTAGATCCGAAGTTATGATCAAAAGAACACGAAAAAATGTATAATTTTCAAAATTTCCTAGGGCTCTTTACAAAGGGTTAACACTCATTGTTTGGGATTCAGTTGGAAACCCCCCTAGAGGTGACCCTGCGTAGATCTACGCGCCGCCTGTTGATATGCATGACCCACCTTGGCCGGCTTGCAGAGATCCGAGGAGGTCGTCGAGTGCACAGTGACCTGGCCACTCATCACGCGAACGCCCTGGTCTTGTTGAGCTTTGACGGCAGCAGCTAGCCCAGCCAGGACATACAGCCACGCCTGGCTGTGGCACGGACAACCGGCCCAGTACAGAGCACGAGTGTCACCAGCGCTAAATCATGGCGAAGGCTAATACTACAGACGATGACCACTACAAGTAGATCTACGTCGAGGCGGCACGGAAGCAAGTCAGCACGCTGGACCAAAGGCAAAGAGCTGAGTGAGAGGGCGACGCGATCCAAGTGCTAACTGTACTAACGACGTGATAAGTGCACCGACAGACTGCACAGTCACTGTATTTTGTTACTGGTGTGTCTAACGACGACCGGATCCACTCAGCCGAGAAGGTGCACAGCAGTGTTCTACGAAATGCAGTTAGTATGCGATGGTCCACAGTCCGTCAAAGTGCAGCCACTTGAACTCGGCAATCCTGCGTCACCGATCTACGCGACGGAGTATACCTACTTCTTTTCAGCAACAAACTTACTTTTTGCGGGTAATCAGGCTTGTAATAACAATAATTATTATTAGGCCATTGGCGTTGGAGCAGAATTAGCTTGAGATATTCGGACCAGAACAGCTTCACTGTTCATGAACTACATCAGTGCTAGTTGCTTCACCATCCTCTGCTGTGCCCTGTTCGACATTCTACCTGCCAACCCATATGGCCATGCAGATAGCTGTGCCAAACGAATCCGTAAATTTCCACCGTACTACATGTACTAGCATACCAGCTCCTCGTGATAAACGAAAATACACCCATCGACTTTCTTATCTGGGTAGCTTGTTGCGGACAATCACCACACGCAGCGCTCTAAAAGTACCACGCTGCATACCTGATCGTGACTAGCTCGACATGCTGGCTGCTGGGACAGCCCAAAAATCGGGTGGTACGCAACGAGTTCATAACGGGCGCGATCCTCTGCGCGATCGCGAGCCGGCAAGTCCTGCTGCTGGCGGAGAATCCGGAGACGTTTGTGTTCACTTCACGTGAGATGAGAACGGCGAAGCGACAGTCGACTAGTCCGATCCGTGCAGACTGTCAGACAGCTAGCTAGTCCAGCGTTGATGACTGCGATGACTGGAGGATCTAGGAAGGTGCTATGCATGCATGCTCGTGCCGTCTGGGAATATTTTCGGTCACACGTAGATCTACGTAGAGGATCGATCTAGTACTACAGTCTGTACGGACTGAGTCAGTAGTCTACACAGTGAGTGCGTTCGATTACACACTTGAATCGATTCATGAATCCATTCGCATGCATTCAAGTCGTTCGATTTCATGTCAGGAGCCCTGGAATCGATTCGGAATCCATTCACTCTATTCACATGGGGTGATGTGAATAGCGCGAATCGATTCATGAATCGATTCGTGAATCGATTCGTGAATCGATTCGCGTGCATAATCGAACGCACTCACTACAGTCTACTGTGCTGGCAACTGAAATCCGACCCCCTGAGCGGTGGGTTCACATTTTAGCGGTCTCTGTTTCGTAATTTTACCATCCCGCGTTGGGTCTTTGCGATGTGAGCGCACCGCTCGGGGAGGGGGGGGGGGTCGGATTTCATTTGCCAGCACTGTGCATGGTGTCTACGGATCACCAGAATGATCATATCAATGCTGCTGAATGAAAATATTTTTGATTTATGTACAGCACGATCCATTTTATGACTGTATGCGTGTGTCTGGTCTGTAGTGTGTAGAAAAGATTAGTGTTAGATCTTCATCGTAGATCTACGCGCAAACTGATGGATCGGAATACGTGCCACATTACATAGCATGCGATTTTTAAATAGAGAGTCTAGAGATCCGACGTCTGTCACATCAAATGTCAGCAACTTACTTGACACAAGTCCTGCTCAGGCGCCTGGTTTGCACTAGCTGCATACCGGTAGCTAAACGCCGTTTATATGTTACATAATTATGTCATTGATGAATCTGCTTGGCTCATGGCTTGGCGCTGGGCCACTGGCCTGGCGGGGGACATGGTGACAGTCAATCCCAGCACATCATCGCCATCGGTTGTAAAAGTGAGCTAGCTCTAGGACACTGGCCTGTAATGGAGCCAAGAGGTGAGACGCGGAGGAGGAGCTTACAGTGATTCCGTACCAATTGTGTGACTGGAGGAGCGTTTGCTAGCGAATTGCAGGTCCAAAGCTGAACGAATCACCAGTTACACCCTATCCAGAGGAGATTGAGATTGATTGTGCCGACAGCTGCTTTGACACAAGTGAAATCCAGCATTCCACTGCCATCAGCACATAGCGGGACCCTGGACATTTTGCCTTGCATGCAACCAGCCACAATGAACTAATTTAGTAATTACCGGTACTAGCCTCACTTGTCTGTCCAATGCAATGGTTGTCTCTACATCAACCTTGAGAAGACCCTCAGGTCTCCTTGGGATCATCTAAATGGCAAACGCCATCCCGAACAAGCAGCTCTGGAATCATTCATTCAGTGTTCATGTAGTTGTAAGGCCATCAACGCTTCTACTTCTAGTCTTCAGAAGTGTGATAGCCGTATCGTCTGGAGCTGAGGTGATGCACCTGCTACTGTCATGACACTTCTTCACGTTGAGATGGCCCCTAGGATGTTTGTAGCTTTGTGCATTTCAGGCAGTACAAGTACCTACATGTGCATGACTGTAGTGTGGTCTCCTCTCTGAGTCATTTTTTTAGTATCTTTATGTCCCCACGCAGGCTATTATTACAACACAGGACTAGTACAACAATACACCAAGCTCTATATTAGACTATACTGAGGGTAGCTTGTACGTAGGACCACTGGACGAGACGATGGTATTGCGCAATGTCCCCTGCACGCATTGCACCATCACTGGGCATCACGCATTTCACCATCAGGGCATCACGTATTTCGTGCTTGCTTTATGAATGCTGAGGTACTCGAAGGCTGCCCCTGCGGGAAGAGACACTGCTTCGTCGAGGCGTATAAAGAAGCTTCTTCACTTCAGTCTTCTGCCCTGTACTAGTAAATGAAGTAAATGAAGTACATTGTAAATACACTGGTCAACCTCGTGAATAACAACCTCAGGTATATAAAATTAATATCAACAACTCCCAAATAACTACATGTACATTATACGCAATCTTCAAACCTAATAACCAATGAGTTGACTTTGGTTCAACCTCATCACGACCAACGAAACGTTTCTCGTGCACGATCCACCAGGGTCGGTATGCGCAAGGTTGACTGTGCAACGCACACGATTACAGGTTATAGACCTTCTTCATGAGCTTGGTTGCATGGCGGGTTGTGATGAAAGAGAGAGAAGAGACCCTGAATCGCTGCATGGCAATGTCAACGATTGCGTAAACGCGTACGCGATCAATGTTCGCAGAGCGTCACTAGAAGGTGCATGTAATGACGATGTCACGTTGGCATGTGGGCCGTGTCATTTGTGACACAGCTGTCGGACGTCAGAGGTTTGCTGAGGGCTAAAAGCGGCGCCCGCTGAAACGGCAAACACTGAAACAGTGCAGAACAGTACTGCAGTCTGTGGCACGAGTTACAATGTACATGGCACACTACATGTATGTGGAGACAAGAGATACATGTACGTGCAATACAATCATGTATATTACTGAAATCACCTCCCTACCTCTTCGTGCACGTACGCTCTACGTGCATCCGTTTAAATCACGTGACAATGTCAAAGTCCAAGGTGTTTTCCTGGTTCTACCTGCCCTTCGCTGGGGGATACCGGTACGCAAGGCGTGGAAATGCGAGCAGCAACTGTCTTATCTAGATTGGCAGACAGTGATTGACGTGCGGCTACAGACCAAGGACTTACATGTAAGTCATGTACATGTAGGCAGTCATTTCCAATAGCGCAACCCACTGCTGATAACACACAGGTGGTGAGTAGAGCGTCAACATCACCGAGAGCGATCCCCTCCTCAGCCAGCTTGCCGCCAGACGTCTGCGAAGGAACTACACCGCATGTACAATTACTAGCACCTGGCAGTGTGTGCACAGTGTATGCGTAAAGTCTAGATGGCACGGCTATAGATTGGTTCCGTCCTTTCCGGCGATAATGAACATGTACTTGCAGGGCTGCTCGTGAAGCTCATCAGGAAATACGTTCCGAAGAAACCGCTGCACTGGACATTGTTATTCACACAGGATTCGACAGGAATCTACAATAGTCAATACTACATGACATGTACTTGTACTTGTGCATCAGATTTGCATACTCTGATATCTGAATCTGAGAAATCCAAACTTTTTCGTCACACTCAGATGGAGAGCCAAGGAACGCGGTCAAATACAATGTAGGGAGAACCGATAGTCAACACGTTATCCATACGCATCCACCAACACTATAAGGAATGGCATTGTACTGAATCTCCACGTAGCCCCCTGTATATGCAACTACTTAGACCTAGTATAGTAGTAAGTTATCACTGTGGGTCTCAGCAGCGGAGCTCAGAGTGACTGGACGAACGGTGATGAAGTCTAGTCAGAAACTCAAAGAACGATGCACCCTGTGGACTGGGAGCCACACTACACTCTCTCTCTACAGCAGCAGCTCTGGCACAGAGGCAAAGGCCATACAGTGTAAATTCATATTACGGAGAAGAAGAAAATCAGCGCTAGCTTCATGGTGGGAACCACGATGCATTGCATCACTGATACATGTATGCCAGAACATCCTACAGCCAGCATTTACCATAATAATATAGGGCTTGAAAGTGATGACGTCAAAAACGGCCAGGGAGTAGTAAGTTGACATCAGATTTCTATTTTGGATCCACTACATGTAAGGTGTGACTTTGCTATTGCCTCAGTATGTGGGTGCATAGCAACCCACTCATGTCGTATGCAGGGGTGACTTTGACTTCGCCACCAGTTGTAACCCCGCCCCCAGTAGCCAAATCAGTCAGTTTCACTGGTAACATCACCTTGCTGTGAGTAAGACGGCTTGAAATGTGCTTGGATCCATACAAAAACTGGATCTAAGTGGATCCAATTGTCGAATTTTTGAAATTGTTGCTATGCTGTGACGTAGCACTTTAAAGCCCTATTATGTACTGAGTAATGGTACAGGCACTAAGCGACCTGGCAAATACTTCAACTACGATTTGAATGCATCACCCAAGTAACATTAGTTGAACCAACACAGCCTTCTAGTGAAGCTTGGAAGGCTCTTGGTTATAAAATCATATCGAGTCGGTCGACGATCCGACCTACGGTTATCGCGATGCAAGCCCTCACAGTAAACAAAGAATATTGTCAGTATGCAGTAGCATCCGTGACGCAAGTTAGCAATGGAACTACGTGTAGGCTGAAGTAGAACAGAGAGGTTCTTATTGTTTGTAGGCTGAACTGTGAAGCATGAGAGTTTCATGGCTAGCCGCCAATCCTCAGAAAACAAAACGTTCCATTGCTAATACCGGTAGTGGTTAGAGCATCGCTGGCTGCAAGCGAGGGTCCCTGGTTCGAGTCCAGGGCTGGTGGTGACAGTCATTTTTTCTTCACGGACTTTTCCCGTTTGTGTCTTTCCCTCAAACCAGTGAATATTCCATTGCTAACTTGTGTTTTTTGACTCCGTCCTCGTGGTATTGAGCACTTTTTGCAAGGATTTAGCAACTTAACTTAAAGCAGTCCTTATCACATCCGATTATTACGTGTTCAAGTATCAATATTATTATTATAAGGACCGTGTGATGATGTAGTTGAGTTCTGACGGTTAACAATGGCTCATCTGCGCGACTGGGTGGCTCGTACACAAGGTTCTTACTCTGCGCCGCCAGAGAAGCCTCTTACTTAACTCAGCACCAGTCACAAGCGGTGATAAGAAACACCTGTATTTCTGCAATTGCGGCGCTAGGCGCATTGCTGTCCGCAGTTCGTCTGCTTGCATGCACGGTATGTCGGTTATTGATGCTGCTGGGGAGATATGAAGCAGAGGAGAGCGTATGTGTGAGCTCGAACCACCAACAATACATCAAGTTTATAGACCGATTCCCCAGTAGGTACATGTACATGTACATGTAGATGCCGAGTCAACCGGAGAGTATACATGTAGTAACAAAGCGAAGGCGAAGAGCCACGGGGAAGGCACAAGGAGCAGGATGCGAGGAAAGAGCATTTTGAGTATCCATTGCTAAACAAGGACTCACTACTTCCAAGATGACATAGTACGTTTGCAGCGTTTAAATAGTTAGAGAGCAAAGCCTGTAATGTAGTCGACGGTTTTTGCTGCAGAATATACTCAACACCGACCTACACAATGTCATGTAATCCGCAACTCGTCACAGCTAGCCGCTGCTACTACATGCAAGTAGTTTTAAAAGTGGTAGCATCTGGTGGATGCAGCCAATTTATGTACTTCGGTACTACACCACCCGTATAATATTATGTACATTGTGTAGTGTTGAAGTTCCACTCACTTACATGTATGATAGCTACTGGGTAAACCTCCTTGGCCAACCATGCAGGCATACTGAGATTGTCTAAGACCATGATTGGGAAACAGAAGGTACCAAGCATACATGTAAAGTTCTGCTTGCAGTAACTGGGAGCGTTTTTCCCGGCGAGAGGGAAACATGGATGCAACGAATGGGACTTTCGGTCTCAGACTACTCTGTTCGTGGGTATAATCTAATCACCTCCCATCGCTTTGGGAGCTGCATATGCACCTTGATTCTTGAGAGTGATGGCGTCCCTATGGATGCAGAATGCAGAATGCTTAGTCTGGCTGAGTCTCATGTGACCTCACAAGTTTTGTTTTGCCTACCATGGCTTTCATTAGAGTTCGCCCACATGCATGTTTTCTGCAACTAGAAAGTAATGGGATGTCAGTAACTGTTACTTGGCCGAGCTCCACTGACGAGACCTAACTACAGTCCATTACAAAAGTCGAAACAACAAGCTGTCTGGATACTGAGTATTGACATTTATCTACAGTACAGTGGTGGCAACTGAAATCCGACCCCCTGAGCGGTGCGCTCACATCGAAAGACCCAACACGGGATGGTAAAACTACGAAACAGAGACCGCTAGAATGTGAACCCACTAGGCCTTGGCGGATAATGCTCGAAAAGGCGGCAGATTCCGCTCGAAAAGCAGTGAAATTGGCAGAACCATACAAACCTTATGGCGGGCAATTCCTCGAATTCTGCTCCATTTCTTTATCCACATACCAAACATGCATGAAACTTACCAGAAAAAGTATCGAATTCTGCCAACTTTTCTGCCGGCATTATCCGGCCGCCAAGGCCTATAACCCACCGCTCAGGGGGTCGGATTTCAGTTGCCAGCACTGTATATCCACGGTTACTTGGAAGTACTAACGCCAAACTGTCCAGACCATCAGTTTTCACGGGTTGAAGACACGTTTCATGCATGATTTCAATCATGTTGTAGATATATACCCAACCAACACGCCGGCAGCAGACGCCGTAGATTCTACTGAAGCTCGGCACACGTTCGTTTAATTAAAAAAATGCGTGTTTCTTTGGAATGATGAGTGACAGACAGCAGCAACTCCCGGATGCTTTCACATGGCTTGGCTGCCACCTCCGATCGACACCTTCCCACTGGCTACTCACGTCTGGACACCATCAAAACCTATAACAAAGTTACAAAACACAAGAATACATTTTACACACTTGATGGCACTCATTTTCTGCACAATGTCATAGAACTACGACTACGTACATGTACATGTATGTACCGGTATGATACACATGTACATGACTGCCACACGTTTACTGGCCTGACAAACGCTCACTCCCTGTCTCTGTTAGTCAACAAAGTTATGTTCCTGTGTGGTTTCAGACATGGTGGCCTGGTGTTTGCCGCTGCACTGCGGTGCTGAGCTATGACAGCCTTGGCATCACTCGATGTATTTTTAGTTCGGCAAAGTGTAATCAAGTTCTCGAGTATTCATTGACAGCGTATCATGTGAGTATGCTGTTGTGATGGAGTAAAGATAAGCCAATGATCTCCGTGAAGGCTCATGGCATTTCGGCCACAGTACACATAAACTGATAAAGATTCTCTCAAAGATCTACTACTTACTAGTCTGGTCCCAGTTTAATCAAGATGAACGTAAGCTTCATAATAGCTATGAAAAGTATGAATGCCGCAGACATCACCACGCAACATGACAATTTGTTCAAGGTTTGGTTTTGTGTGTTTCCAAAATCGATTTTCACGTTCCCATCATCAGTGGAAATACGGAACTAAAGAGATCAAGGGAAAAACAAAGGTTAAAAATCCAAAGAAGTGTGACACATGACGGGTAACTTGTGGTAAGTATTACAAAAAGTGAGAACTAAAATAAAGAGTAAGTGTGACAAACGGGCATGAACAGTGCAGAAACAACTCATGAACACGGGGTGCAAACTCACGAACATAACCTAAGTGCTAAAACATGTTCTTTTTGCTTACACAAATCGGGCTTATGCGTACGAATACAAACAGCTTTAAGGACCTTCAACTGCTGGACATAACGGGCACGACACAGTACAGAGAAGTGGGAATCATCATACACACTCAAACAATCGGGACGAGATAACAAATGCAAATACACAGCTGACTTCTTACGAATTTCACCCTCATCAGCTCCATCACCTTCTCTGCCACCTGACTCCTCCTCGTCCGTTTTATCACCATCACCACCAGCCGTCTCATCGTCATCCGCCTCGTCTTCATCCGCCGCCTCGTCATCACCCGCCTCGTCGTCATCTGTATCCTCGCCGTCATCCGCCTCGTCGTCATCTGTATTCTCGTCATCCGCCGCATCATCACCCAACTCATATTCACCACCAGTCAGTCGTCTGATACCATCCATGTTCTCCTTCCTACGTCTGTCCCGTGCCACTGTCCTTCCCTCATCTACGTCCCGATATTGTGTTCCGTTTTGCCGCCGGCTTCCGGTCTCCTTCGATGCTCCGCGTGGGCCTTGGCCATTCCTAGCATATATTTCTGTTGAATAATTGGCGGTCGACCTCCGTGGTCTCTGGACACACGGATCAAGCGCTGGAGGGTGCTGCGGTGTCCGCACAGCCGGATACTGTGTCAAAGAAATGGGATCAATTTCTGTGATTGGCGGTACTGTCGTTGTTGCCGACTCCTCCCCAACCCCAGCCACCAACGGCACTGGTGGTGGCTCCGGTGGCGGCAAGGGCAACGGTGGAGAAGGCACATTCGGTTGGCTTAGTGATCCACCACTCTTCCTCTGCACCGTGTGTTCGACTTTTTTTTTCTTTTTTTTTTTCTTTTTTTTTTTACTAAGGCCACAGCTTCCAATCATGACATGCAAAGCAGCGGTGCAGCATCGCAGGCATGAATCGTGGACGTGGTGACGGGGTCTGATGTGCTCCACCGACCTGGGGTCTCGGCTTCACTGCACAGCAAACGAGTCGAAAGAAAACGGGGCTAATAATTATCGGGAGATGGGGGGGGGAAAGAAGAAGAGAAGAAAGAGAAAGAGAGAGAGAGAGAGAGAGAGAGAGAGAGAGAAGAGAGAGAGAGAGAGAGAGAGAGAGAGAGAGAGAAGAGAGAGAGAGAGAGAGAGAGAGAGAGAGAGAGAGAGAGAGAGAGAGAGAGAGAGAGAGAGAGAGAGCGGGGGAGGAGAGAGAGAGAGAGAGAGAGAGAGAGAGAGAGAGAGAGAGAGAGAGAGAGAGAGAGAGAGAGAGAGAGAGAGAGAGAGAGAGAGAGAGAGAGAGAGAAAGAGAGAGAGAGAGAGAGAGAGAGAGAGAGAGAGAGAGAGAGAGAGAGAGAGAGAGAGAGAGAAAGAGAGAGAGAGAGAGAGAGAAAGAGAGAGAGAGAGAGAGAGAGAGAGAGAGAGAGAGAGAGAGAGAGAGAGAGAGAGAGAGAGAGAGAGAGAGAGAGAGAGAGAGAGAGAGAGAGAGAGAGAGAGAGAGAGAGAGAGAGAGAGAGAGAGAGAGAGAGAGAGAGAGAGAGAGAGAGAGAGAGAGAGAGAGAGAGAGAGAGAGAGAGAGAGAGAGAGAGAGAGAGAGAGAGAGAGAGAGAGAGAGAGAGAGAGAGAGAGAGAGAGAGAGAGAGAGAGAGAGAGAGTAAGTTACATTTATAAAGACAGGTAAGTCTAACAAATGAGGACTGAGACCTCTACAACAGGGTTTTTACGCCTGAAAGCAGGTGCATGATTAACAAGCAGGTTGTCAGTCTAGATTTATGCGCAGATGGAGAAAAAGCGCAGAATTTTTGTAATGAGATGAAAAGCAGAAATAATAAGAAATAATAAGAAAAGATGAAATGAAAGCCTGCTCACAACCCCGCCCAGCCTTGCGAACTGGGTATGGTGGATTAAGAACCCGGTTCAACGCTCGAGCAAGCGCTCTCCACTCAAGGTGTTCACAGCAACTGATAGGAACTCATATGGGGAAATTATAGAAAAGAAATAATAAGATAAAGAGAATAAATTTCAACGCACCTCAATAAACGGAGCCCCACATACAGTACCTCAGAAAAGTGGATCTTCCGACCAGTGTTTTTGTTGACGCCGCAACCAGATGATGTAGCTGCTTCGCAGAGACGTCTTACTGCACAAATTACAAATAAATTTTATTCTTCGATTAGAAAATCCAAGCGCTTTCAGAGCCCTCCGAAGAGAGTCCGGATGAAACCACGCACACCTACCTCAACCGAAAAAGAAACGACCTGCCACCCGTTCGCTCGGCATTGATCGGCCAGATCCGCATACCGCCTGTCCTTCCGCGAGTTACTGACACTGAATCTGTCCTCAGCACAAACTGTCAACTCCATCCAGAATACAATCCTACGACTCGTAGAGTACAGAACTATATCTGGTCTTAGGGTGGTAAGTGCAACACAGCTAGGGAAAGAAATCTTTGCACTAACTGAGTCGACAAGAAGTTTCCAGTCTGAGGCCGCTGACAGGAGATCAGTCGTAACCAACTTTCGTCTGGGCTGAACGCGAACTGGCTTCTCTCCCGCCTTGCAAAACGAGATGAAGTCAAGCTCATTTGAATTTTCGGTTTGTACGGTGTTTGCAGCAGTGCGGATTCGGAATCTCCTCACGCATGTTCCTGACGATGACCCCGAGTACGTTGTCGTGCTCCAGGTGTAACGTCCCTGGTCCAGCGCTACGCGACAAGCGCCAAGCACGTGCGCGTAGTACAGGCCCAGGTACGGCACAAACTACAGTACGGATCCACTACGGTGTTTCCCCAACGGCGTAGGTTCGTCGGGAGAAGGTAGCACGTCGAGGGTTGATGCGAGAAGAAATTTCAAATCCTTACCAGTACCACCGTACAAAAGGGATTTCCACGAGAGGTCCTGCCACATCACCGATGTCCACTCCAACCACTTGCCTTGCACCTGAAGAGTCTTCAGCCTCAAAATCTGCTCCTGCGCGTTGATCTCCTCAAATGTTTGAAGGAGATCCTTCCTCGGGGGTTTGGAATGCTGCTTCGGAGCAGGAGCACCCAACCCTGCACGATGACTTGAAGATGACGTGGCGGAGAGTCCCTGAACCTACTGATGCCTCTGCACACTCCAGCTCTATTGTCGCCGCATATCGCTTTGTCAGCTTCGCATCCTTACTCCGACGCAGAGTGTACAGCGCCCTCATGCGCGCGTCCCCACTCGATCGAAGAATGTGCCATTTGATGGACTGGCACTTTTTCCACACCGTAGGAGGTAGTGAGGCGTAAGCCAAAGCGTTTGCGACTGCCAATAAAAAGAATGGCAGAGTTTGCGCATCGAGGTAGGCCTGACCATTTCTTCAGAAATGGTAAACACATAAAGTGCAGTTCACGTACAAAACCTGTGTGAGTTCAAGAACCTGGAAAGACCAAGAAAGCTTGGGCACTACAAGATGGTGGTAAAGCCATAGCTTGTGGTGGTCTTGAAGCCAAGAGCATCTACTTTTTGCATGAGAGATACAGTGAGTTGACGGATGTCTTCCCGCTGGGTCTGCTCAGAGCAATCAGCATGCAGCCTTCGCCCCAGGAACTTGAACTCTGCAGTGTCAATGAAAGCGATCTTCCTCCCTGACATTGTCAGGCAGGGATCGTAAGGTTTGTACCGGCCATCTACAAGCTTTGCTGCACTGCTTTTGCATTTGAGAGAGAGAGAGAGAGAGAGAGAGAGAGAGAGAGAGAGAGAGAGAGAGAGAGAGAGAGAGAGAGAGAGAGAGAGAGAAGAGAGAGACAGGAGAGAGAGAGAGAGAGAAAGAGAGAGAGAGAGAGAGAGAGAGAGAGAGAGAGAGAGAGAGAGAGAGAGAGAGAGAGAGAGAGAGAGAGAGAGAGAGAGAGAGAGAGAGAGAGAGAGCGAGAGCGAGAGAGAGAGAGAGAGGAGGGAGCAGAGAGAGAGAGAGAGAGAGAGAGAGAGAGAGAGAGAGAGAGAGAGAGAGAGAGAGAGAGAGAGAGAGAGAGAGAGAGAGAGAGAGAGAGAGAGAGAGAGAGAGAGAGAGAGAGAGAGAGAGAGAGAGAGAGAGAGAGAGAGAGAGAGAGAGAGAGAGAGAAAGAGAGAGAGAGAGAGAGCTGGGAGATAGAAGAGCACAGTGCTCTTGGTGATGGGGACTTGCTCTGGTTGTGTCGGTGGGTGATGATGCGGCGGATGACGAGAATAAAGATGACGACGAGGCGGATGACGGCGAGGATACAGATGACGACGAGGCGGGTGATGACGAGGCGGCGGATGAAGACGAGGCGGATGACGATGAGACGGCTGGTGGTGATGGTGATAAAACGGACGAGGAGGAGTCAGGTGGCAGAGAAGGTGATGGAGCTGATGAGGGTGAAATTCGTAAGAAGTCAGCTGTGTATTTGCATTTGTTATCTCGTCCCGATTGTTTGAGTGTGTATGATGATTCCCACTTCTCTGTACTGTGTCGTGCCCGTTATGTCCAGCAGTTGAAGGTCCTTAAAGCTGTTTGTATTCGTACGCATAAGCCCGATTTGTGTAAGCAAAAAGAACATGTTTTAGCACTTAGGTTATGTTCGTGAGTTTGCACCCCGTGTTCATGAGTTGTTTCTGCACTGTTCATGCCCGTTTGTCACACTTACTCTTTATTTTAGTTCTCACTTTTTGTAATACTTACCACAAGTTACCCGTCATGTGTCACACTTCTTTGGATTTTTAACCTTTGTTTTTCCCTTGATCTCTTTAGTTCCGTATTTCCACTGATGATGGGAACGTGAAAATCGATTTTGGAAACACACAAAACCAAACCTTGAACAAATTGTCATGTTGCGTGGTGATGTCTGCGGCATTCATACTTTTCATAGCTATTATTAAACTTTTATCTCCACGTAGATTATTTGTATAACGTAAGCTTCCTGTACTAATAGTAAGTCCGGCACCGATTGTGTAACAGTTACCTGTAAGCAGGCATGGGCGGGTAAAGCCGGTTATTTGCTGCGATAATGCTAAAGGCCATGCTCATACATGTAATATGAGGATATAATGCCACTTATAATGCTCACACTACTCCATAATGCCAGTTTGAAAGTTGGAAAAGGCCGTCTTGGATCAAGGCCAAAGCGTAGAAGAAAAAAACTTAAACAGCAGTGAGCATGTTGTCTGAAACAATCCGCTGAGAAAGCTGATTTGCAATGTCAAGTCTCCGGACGAAGCCGGACGGGTTCAGATGCACGATTTTCGGAACTGGACCTAGCCAGCTTCATGCATGACACCGTTGTCGACCGGCGATTGTGCTTGTAAGGCCAATTTTGCATGCGAAATGGTGTTATAATGCCAGCATTATGCCACCTGGAAAAAGGGACTATAGTGCCAGCCAAAATGCTAGAATTACCCGCCCATGCCTATACCTAAGACACTTGCGGTCACAATCTAGCATACATACTCGTCAAGTGACCATCATGTACATGTACATGTAGCTGCTAGATATCAGGATAGTGACCTGCACTCTTCCTTGTGCAGCTCAGGAGTTAAACCGTGTTATGCGAAGAGAGAGAGAGAGAGAGAGAGAGAGGGGGGGGGAGGGGGAGGAGGGAGGGAGGGAGGGAAGGGAGGACTTAACTTGCGCAATTGCTGTACTGCTGCTTCTTTTCTTTGTTTTCTTTTTGTGCTCTTGAACTCTTTCCCGAAGACATGATATTTCGGTGAGTAGGCGATCCCTCGACAGACCTAGAGCCTCTGGGTAATCCTTTTTATAATACAATAAATTCAATACAAAAAGGAGGAAGGGAGGAACGGAAGGAGGGAGGGAGAGAAAGAGACAGAGAGAAAGAGGGGAAAGGAGAGTGCAAGCGAGGACAAATACAGTCTTTCATTCAGGTATGCGATAATTTAGCGGCAATTCTAATGTTGTAGCGTTGTTCTCTTGTAATTAGTGGAGCCTGTATTGAGTAACTGAGTTTTATGTTTCGTTACATTGTCGACAGATCTCCTGTGTACCGGTTTTGTGGCACAATGATTATAGCCATTAATTTTGTCGTCTCCATTCTTGTGCAATCATGCATAGGTATGTAGGTTGGTTCTCTTCATGTTATTGTGACCTATTTCATAGATGTTGGTTGCCTTGTTGTTTTCTCTCCCCTCTCCTCTCACCCAAGCCATTCTGCATAAGCAAAGCTGTGGACGCAGCATACTGCTGCTACACTTCAATGCGGGAATGCGTATAAAAATAAGAATAAAATGAGGGAGAAGCTGTGTACGACACTAATTGGCTGTTCATTTCGAACCCGGGTGAATTACAACACGCTGATATTCCAAGCTGTCATCAAATGTATGCATTTTCTTCAAGTATGCCATCAACAATGCAAAAGCATCATAATTCTCCAGCAGGAGAAACTACATTTGTTCAATGTATAGAGAGGGGAGTTCCCTGGTCCAGTAGACTGCTGATTGCTCACGGGAGCAGAGGTAATAATTATATCAAGTGAATCAGAGGGTACTACGCTGTCGTAACTAACAGTTTCATGCCTGGTGGCAATCTATTTTTGTCTGAGGATTGGATGTAACCTGATATGCAACCTCATGTATAATTCATGGACATAAAACAGCTGGCTATCATGAGGAAATGAAGTTAAAATGATGATAGGCCAGAGGATGCTATTAGCGGAGTATTCTGGTGCCAGTGCTGCCAATCAACCATGCATATTTGCATCTGACTTGTGCATTGAATCATCCTGAACAGGTTTCACCCGGCACTCCCAAAGTTAATAGAGACCATGCATGCAGTATGCGAATGCTTCAAGTACAATACTGTAGCATCCATCGTGTCAATGCTCAACAGGAGTTGCCTCGTCCCACACATCGACTCGCATTCCCGCCACCCAGGTCTCATTCAGGAGATTCTCTTGTGATAGTCTCCGACCAAACCCAGCCTGCATGCATACGGCGGCATTTGAGCTGGTTCCTAGCGGCGCAGGCTGATTGTAGATTGCTATGAGTAGTGCTGGTGTGCTGCCACAACAGTGAGGTGCGTCCCCGAAGCTGATTGTTCATCCTTGTTCAATCATGGTGCGGTAATGAAGGTCAGCGTAAAGGAGACACATAGTACATAGTCCATGGAACTCCGTAGCCTGTAGGAGCTGTGCGTGGCAGCTTCTCTAGCCTCCATACAGTGAGAACGATGACAGTACAGTCGCAATGTCAATCCACAGCAGCCATGGCGCATGGGTTCAGCTTTGCTCAACAATGCTATCGACCTGGGCATTCATGACCCAGTCTACAGGAACCCAGTTCTCTTCCGTTCTCACCTTCTCCATGGCTTCATCGATGTGTGCGATGGTCGTGTCAATGTCCTCGTGAACCAGTCGCAAGTCGAACAGGTGGCCGTGCACTCGCTCCATTTTGGTCGATGCGGCGACCATGGAGGCCAGTTGCTCCTCGAGACGGTGACTGCGCGCCACGCTGTGACTCTGGCTGTCGCGGTGGCGCAGCTTGGCGCGCAGCCGCTCCAGGCGCGGCGGCGCCAGAAAGATGACGAACGGCTTGATGTCGGCGATGCGCATGGTGCGCAGCGTCTTGGGTGCCACGTGCAGCACGCATGTACGCCCGGCACGTTGCACTCGCTGAATGGACGACAGCGAGGTGCCATACCAATGGTTACCCACGCGCGAGTACTCAACGAACCTGTTCTCGGCAATGTTTGCCAGCATCTCCGCAACGGAAACATGCTGATACTGACTGGATGCAGATCCCCTCATCACCATTGTCGACGTCGGACGGGCCCGAGCATAGAGATGTCGATGGGTCTGTATGAGCTGCGCCTGTACTTCGGTGCAGCCAACACCCGCGGCACCGATTAGCACAAGGGGGCGAGGTTCGCGGTGTTTCGGCAGCATCCGTGCCACTTCTTCGTACGACGCAAAGTCCACCGCTTCGTCAGGATCTTCCCTGCCGGTGCATGCATAGCCGCGATTACGCTTGCGAGTGTTGCCCCAGCCACGTTTCCGTGGTGCAGTGAGCGATAGCTGCTGCTGCTCGTCTTTCTTCCGCTTCTTGATGGCCTCACGCCTCTGTCGCTCCAGTGGTCCGGGGATGAGGCCAGCCAGTATTTCACCGCCGGTGTCTAGCCTGTGCGCTTGCCACCATCTCGGGTCCGCTTTACTCACCACCGTCAGCAGCTCCCCGCGATCAAACGCCATGCCCGCCTCTCGGCACGGATTTAGGTGGTCGCTCCGCGGGTCGTAGTCGAACTGGGCTCGCACCGTGATGCGACACTCCTCGCCGGCATGCGGTGACGTGAGGTACGGCTGCAGAAGTCGTATCCGAAAGTCGATGTGATCACGTGCAGCCTTGACCAGGTCCACGACCTGATCAACACTGAGTCCGCTGACGTAGTTGCCGTTGATGGATACGACCTCGTCACCGCTATGAAGCATGCCGCTCTGATGTGCTAACGAGCCGTGCAAGACCCGGCCAATCACCACACACCTGTCTGCCTGCCGGATTTTAACCGTCGCACCCAGCGGCTGGTCGGCGATTTTCTGAAGCCGCACGTTCGTCGTACCATCCCCCATGCCGTCCGCTTCGTCCTTGGTGGCCCCAGCGCTTGACTCAGCCGCAGTACTGGTCACCAGAGACCTCCAGTCCGTCATACTACAGTACTCTTTCTTGCTCACTCGATCATGGGCTGACATGATGCCGTGAAAGTGTGGGGAGGACAGAATGCTCAGTAGCTTTGCCTCGCTCGAGTTCTTGCGCACTCCGCTGTGAAAGATCATGTCGCACACATCCGCCAGTAACTCGCCGCCCTCATCCGTCAGCGCCTCGGGTGCAGCCATATCCTCCTCAGCTCTCGCATCACTCCTCTCTTTGCGCTGGGCCAGCACCTGCTGCACCCCCATCAGGGCCTGAAAGTCATTACCACTCACCATGCCCATCAAAAACGCCATGTCCTCATCGTCACCCGAGTATTTGCTCCTGGTCGCTGCCAGGGTCCGGAGTAGCCGCTGAGCCAGCGGCCCATCCCGGCCACGAACACCGGACGGCATGGTGGTGACGCGACGGCGGTCACGGTCCGACGCTGCAGATAGCAATCGTTGGCGATGGAATGAGAGGAAGAAATAATTCGTGGATTTTCCGCGCCAGGGTGGTTGGTGGTCAGAAACCTTGCCCTTGAGAACCTAACAACTGGCCGGCTACTCCGACGAGGGTCCGCAGAGACGAGAGACCCTGTACTCTGATGCAAACATCGGCTGCACTTTGTCAGTGAACTCGGCCGGTTAGAATCTCGGAAGCAATCACTAGCTAATTTCTTGACTTGGAAAATGGACAAATTGATTGCGCGGGAGGTGATTTTTCGACCACACACATATGGACCCGCCTCGTGCCTCGTCTACACATCGAACGAAAGCAAGGATAAATCTATCATTCAGTGTCGATATCATCCGTACTGAATAGCATCAGACTGTCAAGTGTCATCCAGCTTTCAAAATCTAGCTGTTGGTGGATCTTCAAAGCTCAAACGTTACGTGGTCAGTTCACATTCTACATCGATGGTAATCTCGCCCTGTGCAAGCCAGAGTGACAAGCCAGGTACGTCCAATGACACTGAGATTGAGCACATAGCACAGTCATGTACATGATGTATGCCAGCACTGACTCCATTGAAGGAAGAAGTATCTAATATTGACTGAGTACGAGGTCAATATTAGATTTATCACGACTAACCAAAGCATGTGTGCAATCGCTAAAAAGGAGTCAAAATATAAGCGGTCAATATAGCCCTAAGGAGTCAAATAATTAAGCAGGAATAATTGATTG
The DNA here is from genome assembly GCF_964019385.1 of Sycon ciliatum. Taxonomy (NCBI): domain Eukaryota; kingdom Metazoa; phylum Porifera; class Calcarea; order Leucosolenida; family Sycettidae; genus Sycon; species Sycon ciliatum. The sequence continues at coordinate 9,937,186 of NC_088644.1, forward strand.
CTTAGATATGGCAAAAATCTATGTGAGTCAATACTAAGGGAGTGATAATTATCTAGTATTGACTGGCATCACTGCTCAGTTTGGCAGTGGGATTAACTGCTGCATGATGAAAAGCAAGCAGAGAAAGGGCAAGGGCAACTGGGCATACAGTACTGTCAGTTGCCAAAGAACTGGGGGAGGGTCAGCCTCCTAGCCTAGACTGTTCTTATTTCCATGTATCACAGTAGGCTTTTCCCAAATCGGGCGGCCGAAAAATTCGCCGAAAACGAGACTTATCGAATATTTAATAATAGCTATGAAAAGTATGAATGCCGCAGACATCACCACGCAACATGACAATTTGTTCAAGGTTTTGTTTTGTGTGTTTCCAAAATCGATTTTCACGCTCCAATCATCAGTGGAAATACGGAACTAAAGAGATCAAGGGAAAAACAAAGGTTAAAAATCCAAAGAAGTGTGACACACGACGGGTAACTTGTGGTAAGTATTACAAAAAGTGAGAACTAAAATAAAGAGTAAGTGTGACAAACGGTTTTTGTAATACTTACCACAAGTTACCCGTCGTGTGTCACACTTCTTTGGATTTTTAACCTTTGTTTTTCCCTTGATCTCTTTAGTTCCGTATTTCCACTGATGATCGGAGCGTGAAAATCGATTTTGGAAACACACAAAACAAAACCTTGAACAAATTGTCATGTTGCGTGGTGATGTCTGCGGCATTCATACTTTTCATAGCTATTATTAAACTTTTATCTCCACATAGATTATTTGTATCGAATATTTGCTAAGAGTTTCGCCGATTTTGGACGGTTCCTTTGAGAATCGCCGAAAAAAACTACCAAATCTTCCAATACAGTGGAGATTGGTAATAACGACACTCCTTCGGGAGAAAAAATGTTCAAGTGCTATATTCGATCTGTCACTAAACCCGATCTTCACATTTTAGTATGCGATATGTATATCAAAAATGACAGAACTGTATTGCAGATACATGTACATGTATGCATGTGAATAATACTATAATGCATATGAATTTCTGATGTGAATGTACTAGTACATGTACATGTACAACACATAACCATTGTACCCTGCTCTTGGAGCATTTCGAGCACTCTTGGCGGGGTTTGCAGCTCTTTATAAAAATGCTTTGCTTCACGGAAACGTATTTCATTGCGAAGAGCTGCGCTTCGGCTGTTGACAAAGGAAATTCGTACAGATGAAAGAATACGGGAGGCAAAAACCGTACACACTTCTGAAATGCGAAGCTTTTAGTAGTACACCGTACATTTTATGCAGAGTTCATTATCTGCACCGTACTATAATGCATACAGGGAGTTGTACGCACCAGTTTAGAGTATAATTACTCAGCGGGCTTTAAACTAATCCAAGGCCCTCGACGCGTCATCAAGAGTAGTAAAATAACGATTGAGCGGGCTTTAAACTCTGATAAGGCCCTTGGCGGAAATGTCGCTGATTGGTCGTTTCCTGGACAACGAGACAGAATAATAATAATAATATTAATAATAATACTACAGCACGCGTACAAAGGCCAAAGAACAATGCATGAGAATACACTGAAATTAAGCCAAGTCCGCTTCTGTCTCCAGTCAACAAAAACTCATCCACAAACAATGTCTGATCTCCATTTCGACTTGTCTGCAGCAAATGCTCGTGCTCCTTCTAGGTCGCTGGCATTCTTCAAAGGGATGTCGTGCCCTGCCAGGTCCTTTATGATGGTGGTAGGGAGAGTAGCCGCGGGACGGCCCCTTCGTCCACGTGACCCCGCTTGAAAATAGCAGGACATAGCTTGAAAATAGCAGGACATCGCAAGGAGACATCGCAAGGAGACAGACCTCGTTCTAAAATCGAATATACTGTCATGGCTTTAAAAAGGTGCGGACATACGGGGGGGGGGGGGGGGGGTAAAAAAGAAAGGACCATATTAGGCCACCTAGAATTAATTCGTTGTTTCGGGTCACTTCACTCACCCGTACCAGGGTCGGTCGGTCGGGTTTATTTTTTTATTTTTTTTATTTTTTATTTTGGTTTACGTCCATGTGCATACATGTACATCGAATAGCTTTTGTCCATCTAGCCAGTCGATCAAATCTGACTGTAGTGTAGATAATCCAGCGCAGTTATTGTCCCATCAGATCCAGGTCCCCTCCAGGACCAGATATTGGCCTCGCTGGCAACTACTCGGAGTCTGACGAGCAGCTCTCATCTTGAAAACTTCTGTAAATAGCGACAAGGTGGCAGAGCTGATGCTGTTTCAGCACCGATTGCGGATCGGAGATAGAAGACAACGTCGTCACCAAGCGCTGCATCCTGTCATTTGGCTAGCCGTTGCTGCTTCTGAGGTCGATATCTGGACTGCTATTATTACTAGGGTCGCGCCTGTACATAGTGTAGTCTGTACATTTGCATGCACTATAAAAAAAAACATTGCGGTCGGGTGAAAAAAGACGGTCGGTCGGGTGACCCGAAACAACGAATTGATTCTGGATGGCCTTATTATTATTATTATTCCGTGACACATATCCGCCGGATGAGTACGATTGGCCCTTGTAACATGGGGACCCACGAATACAAACCAGAATATGTTCCCTCAGCAATACAAGCATGCAAAGATAAATGAGAACCCATGCAGCGAAAACAAAGCAAAGAGAGATGAGGATATAGGCAACGAAAGCAGTTCCAAAGCGTAGCCAGGGAGTGTATGTGTGCATATGCCGGGTACGACAGTTAATACGGCTAGCACAGCTCTGGACAGCACAGCAGCACGGAACATACAAAAAATGCCACAGCAGCAGCCAAGATTGTGCAAGCAGATTCCATGATTTTTTTAATTATTGTCGTCACATTTTTCATGCTCAGGCCAATTTCTGACCACCACTACTTCACATGAGGAAGGCGGCTGGGGCAAAATCCATTTTCGGCAGACTTTCGTATGGGGCATTACACCCTAATATGGGCAAATGTGTGTTCATGACGTTGATCGAAATCCATCTTTAGCCTATACTGAAGAAGGTGAACACTTTTGTTCATGTACTTCAATGTAGAAATCCCTAATATGGTTGAGCCCCCCTCGGGCTGTACGTGTATATACGGCCCATGATTACGGGTATAGGTTAGTGTTTAGTGGAAGGTAGGCGAGAGGAGACATTATGCACGTGCACGTGCGAGCGTTCATGCACCTTTGGAAAGCCCATCCCCGAAGGCGATGATAGCTATTAGGCGAGGCAGTAGTTCTTGTGTCGGGATAGATCATGCACACACACGCACATTTCTGGTATCGCAGCACACATTGCTATGGAACCCCAGCTTCAAAGCTGGTACTAGCGCCAGCCCTCAGCCAAAACACATCCACGATGACAGTTGTGACACACACACACACGCGCGCGCGCGCATACACACGCACGCACACACTCAAGTGCGCGCACCTGTGTGCAGAGTCACACATAGCAACACGCAGAACCGTTTTGTCACAAGTATGGCCATAGAATGCTTGCCCAAGAATGTTCATGACACTTTTTTTTAATTGGAAGAAGAGCGTTACTTCAGAGCGTTACTTCAGACGGGAAGAGAATATACTAAGCTCTAGTACAGGGTTTTCTGTGGAAGAATAAAACCCCGGTATAAAAGACACATTCCGTTTGGTACAAACATAGAAGACAAATGAAAACATGTCAGAAAATAGCTTGAGGCCGTCAGAAATAGCTTGAGGCCGTCAGAAATAGCTTGAGACCGTAAGAAAATAATGGTTAGTTAAATACACCACTGAAGACAAAGCGCATGCAATCAGAAGTTGGATAACACTGAGACATATGAGGAAGATCAGAAAATACGGCATGCGTGCATAATACATCCAACGCTGCGGTTGAGAATAATTTAAATAGCCGCAGTCACACACACGCTTACAGTCAGTATTAAAAAAGAAAGATAGAATCGATAAAAAACAGCACCCCGCAAGGAACTTGCTCAAATCATCAACACAAAAAGCGAGGTGCAAACTTGCACCGCCACTCGGTCGCTTAGAACACAGTGCAAACGGAAAGACGACCCCAGTAAGTGCATACACGGCGCTAGTATGGGTCTGGTGAAGTGAGCGCGGGGGTAGGATAACAGCATCACCATGGCCCAACCACTACGTCCACAATGGAGTAGCTGATGATTGATGTGTTCCCTATGAAGTAGTGCAGGTAGTAGGCACAATTACAAGTGCTCCACACTAAGACATGTACACTGTACAGAACTCCACAGAACAATGGAAACTCCACTGACACGCAGTTAGACTAGGAACGAGCTCGGCATACATTTCTACTTCGCGATGTGACAGCTGCATGCATAAAGTCCAACAATACGGAGAGCACAGGTTGGCAACGCAGTGAGTTCGGTTTCTTTCCAAAATAATTTACTGGTATTTCAAGTGCAGGATCTGGGAGTACAGATTTTAGTGAATTTCTGGTGGTGGCGGATGATTGTTTCCGTGCCGACCACCGGCATGATCGGGATCACCTCCATTCCAATCATCGGAACCTTTCCCTCCACGGAGTGATTTAGGCCGCATCAGGAACAACAAGACAGCTACAACCATCCACAGCAGCATCATCCACATCATAGGTGATCCACTATCTCCAATTTGATTTAGTGGTCCTGACGATCCATCGGGGAGGCATTGGCTGTCCGTACATTGCGACTGGCCTGTACTGATCATACTCAACAGCCTTTGCATTGCACGCTCCTTGTTGAAGACGCACTCGCAAGGGTCGAAACCTCCATCAGCCATGGCTGAGTTCGAAGAAATTGGCAAAGTTCTATTTGCGAAAGTGAAGAAACTTCAGACCACAGATACCTCAGCACATGGACAAGCAGAAGAAATCTTCACTCCGAATTAAACCAAGCACACTAAAGGAAAGAGCACAACAGGAAAGTCGGCTATGTAGCTATCACATAGATCAAGAGAAGAGGAGAGAAAACAAACACGTCAACGACGCAAAGAGAAGAGAAATTTCTAAAACAGCCAAGTCACAAAGAGCTACACCATGCATGTACACCGCGACACTTGACTCGTTGTCTCGTACTTGACATCCACACAACTGTACTTACTTACTGGAGTGGGAGTAGTGAAATATCTACTCTGGTAACGCATACACGTGTACTGTACTAGCACACGTCATTACTGGCATTAGTGACCATGCATGGTGACGCGCTGTACAATCAGCATGCCCATGTCCCCGTGTAAAGTGGCTTCCGGTTCCAGTAGTCAGCCTGAGCTAGCTACATAGCTGTGCATATCGTGCATGTGTGTTGCTGTACAATTTTGTAGACAAAAATTTAATAATTATGCATCAAAATGTTATTGTAGCTTGTGCACATGTGGTCTCTTTTTAATTAATTTTATGTCTTCCTCAAGCTAGCCCAAGCTCTTGGCCCTGTCACAAGGCTCCGCAGTCCTTGCCACATCATTGGTAGTAGGGCCGGCTGTTTTCAAGGCAAGCAAGGACTTGGTTTGGGGTCAGGCTTTGGTCTACTTGTGCTTACATAATTGTAGCTCGTAGCCTGTAATTATTTCAAGCACATACGTGTACTTACATACGTGTACACATGATGATTATGTTACAATATGTACATGTGCCTGTACGGAGTGGATTGGCGCCGGGCCATTGTTGCATCGTCAAAAGCGCGATGTAGTCGAGTCCCGGTGAGCTAAATCAAGCAAGTGTTTTCCGCTGGATGCGACTCATACAGAATGTCATAAGGCAATTTCAGAGTACTGTTTTCAACTCCCTCAACCTTATGACTACTACTCTCTGATAACAATTCTCCAGTCCCTGCCCTGGCCGATGTGCTTGTGCAAGATAGCAATGGGATAATATCAGTTCGGACTCTTATCACTCTCTTAGTATTGACTCCCCCCCCCCCCCCCCCCCCCCCCCCGATCATGATTTCTGCTACCTAAAGCAGTCAAAATTTAATATTCATGCATACTATATTGTGGTATATCACTCCCAAGGGCCATTACAATTTTGACTGCTTATATTATGGTGATTGGGGTTGATTCATATGGCGGTAAATACACGCCTATCCATAGCATACGCGAGTGAGAGGGTACAGTGTCCTACCCTGCTTGGACATAATCTCTCCTCACAGACAGTCTTCTCTTGAATTTAAAAGTCTAACAGTGTTCCCGTCAATACTCAGCTTATTCTTTTGCTCACTGAGCAATACAATCTTTTCATTTTCTTTCTTCTGTTTTCTTTTTCAACTTAATCCTCCCTACCCGATCTCCCTTAGGTGCGTCCATGGAGCTATGAAGCCGATACCTCTGGCCGGCTGAGCTTAATGGGCCCCGCCACCACACTCCATTATTCACCCCAGTGTCTGGAGATATGTGGATTTTGTAGAGAAAAAATAGAAAATCCACACACGCGCTCTACAATTGTAGACTGCAACGTTATTCTGGCACAGAGCTCTCCTTCTCACCACCACTAACATCAGTTCGCGCTTGGCGCCTAGTCGATGCAAGGTTAGCGGTATCCGACCTAGCAGGCTGGTAGATCAGGTAGCGCATGGCGTATAGCAGATGACACAACAACGACATAGCTCGATTGCGTCATCATTGCGACGTGTGTTTCGTCCCCGTGCTTGATTCTGCACACCTTATTTATTTATTTTAGGGATTGAACCCATGCTTTGGTTTATCGTGATACATCTAATATTAATGAAGCAGTTCCACCTCAACCACACCCCCTCTCTGGCCGACCTCACAAACCAGCAACATGACTCCAAGTCAAATATTGCCTTTGTACATGTACGTGTGTAGTGGGTCACGTTAGTGTAGCAAATACAATCATCTATAACCTCGTAACAGACCTCGGCTTCACCTCGGTCTTTTTACAGTACTCGGCTTTTATTTCCTATATTGACGCCATGCTCAGTCAATTTATTATTATTATTTTTAGATACTCCAGTACATACATGTATCACGGTAAGAACTGCATGTACGTACTCGACAGCTACATGACATTGTACGTGTACCTGCTTGAGAATAGAGCTTTTTGTGTTTTTAGCCGCCATTTTTTCCCGAAGCCAGTGCACGCCTGCATGCACGTTATCAAGATTATATAAACCCTCAGTATACTAATTATTATTGAATATACATGTACTCTGGACGTTATCCAGGGCAATTGTCGTGCACCGGCGCGGCGTTGTTGCCAAGGTTCACCATTGTCACATGTGTCCACATGCTCGTATAATTAAAAGCTAGCGATGATATTCAGTGACACTGTGCAAGTATTATGCGCAGGCATTTTACACAATCACGCATCTTACACAGATCACGTCGTTTTTGCGTTTGTTTTAAAGTAACGGAAAGGCGAATATGGAAGGAAGCCTGAAGCGAAGAAAGAAAGGCAAGGTAAGAAGAGAATAAGAAACCACAAATGACTTTTAAAAAGGTACACACACATTCGGTCTAGCATGGCTAAAGAACAAGAGATCATCTGCTCAGAGTCCTCCCTATGCTGAGTGCCGCATTCATATTGAACGATATCTACGGTGTGTGTGTAGGATAACCTGTGCATACACATGCGGACAAGTGTGTGTGCGCACGCACAGACAAGCATGCACACACACACACGCGCACGCACGCCTTTGACCTTGGGTGCTCATCACTAGTGCGGTGATAGTGTGTTGGCTGAGCAATAGGGGAAGTGACGAGTGATGCCTAGGGTATGTTCGATTGTTTGGACCCAGATCCCAATCGATTGCATGGATCATCCGGATCCTCCCAGGTCCAATCGAATATTGATTGGCATAAAAATGACCCAGTGGATCCAAATCCGGATCCAGCCAATCAAAAGGGTGCGAATCCAGTGGATCTGGCAGATCCTACCAATAGAACATGCCCTCAATAACTTTTTAAACGGGAAGTATACCCTAAAATCAAATTTTCACAACTTTTACAGCGTTCCTGTCACCAGGTTACTCGAGTTTAACCTTTGAGTTGAACCTTGGTGTGAAAGTTGTAGCCTGCAGGCACGGTGACCAGGTGACTGGTGTACGCATGAGCACGTGACCGCTTACTCACCCGTTCGAGTGTGGGAATAAGGGCCGAACGCTGCATCGCAGCCTATTCGGACCAAAACCAGTCGACTCAGCGTCCAAAAGACTACAACATATTGACCAATCGCGGTCACCCATGAATTTTTAAGAACGAAACAGGGCTTTTAAATTTTAGTGACTTTTGCATACAAATCCCCATCTACAGTAGTGGGCAGTCACCCAGTTTCGGTGGAAGTGCGCGAGTTCGATTGGGAATAAAAGAGGAAGGGAGCGTCTCAGTTTCCTTGGACCAAGACCATTCGACTCAGCACCCCGAAGATTACAACTGGTGACAATTTGATTTTAGGGTATACATGTACTTCCCCTTTGATAAGGTCACCAGACTGCCGAAATGTTCGTCTGCACGGGAATTGGAACTTTGTCACCAGTGGCTGGATCAGGACGAGGACGACGACAACGGCGAGACACTTTTTGTACCTCCACTTTGCCCTGCCTTGCACTATGTTGTATCTGCCAGCCATCTTGCTGGGCCGCTGCCAAGCCAGATCTAGAGACTGCACGTCACCTCTTTCTCAGGCCATGGCTTGGGCGCCACGATGGAAGTTCCCTGAAACAGGACCTGCTTGGGAACTGAGACAGTCGGAATCCATCCTGGAAACATAGCCCGTCTATGATCTATGCAGCCAATGAAAAAGGCAATGAAACCGCAGAATACATGTATCACCAGGGAGTTCGACTCGCCCTGCTACCTCTTTGCTGGTGAGCCTGTCTTGGCACTGAGCGGGATGCATGTACGTCAACTTCGCTCATAACGACAGCGGATATAACGACAATTCGCGAATAACGACAGAATTCCCATGCCCAGAGCAAAGTCCCATCTAACTGTAATACATAATAAAGAGACTTCGGGTATAACGACACTTCGCGAATAACGACACTTTTCTGATGCCCCGCCGAGTGTCGTTACAGGCGAAGTTGACTGTAGCCCAAATAGTCCCCCGTTGCGCTCATTGGTGTATTTTCACACACATATTCTCCGCCTGCTGTTACTACCAGGTACAGGAGATGCATGTACATGTGAATGCCTTTTGGATGAGAATAATATTTCTCCAGAAATGACAAGAGTTTCGTTTCTTTCATTTTGCACACCACGGAAGCCCAACTCCAGGATCTACAATGTACATGTACATGATTGTATGCCCTCAGCATAATAGGCACCTCATTTGCTAGTACCGGTACGTGTACGTGTACATGTATACCGATGACTGTATCATCCACTCCGTTTTCATATTGTGATCTTGAAGTCAGTGCTTTGCAGTTAAACATACAATGCACTAGTATGGACTTTTCTTCAGTACTGTACATGTATGTGTCTTTGCCCCAAATTGGGGCGAAAAATAATGCGGATAATTCTGGATATGGAGTTGGAACGTGTCGTTCCTCAAAGCAATACAGCCTGTGGTGCTCCTAGGCAATGACATGCACATCCACTGTATACAGTAATATGCATGTACATGTACATTGTACTTCAAAAGAAGTATTTAAAAAGTGTTGCATGTACATGTGCATGTAGTTGTACTTACAGAATGATTTGCTGACGCAGTTCCATTCTGCTTTTCTAATGTCCATAAATATCCGGTGGTACTGCCAATGCTCTCTAACCTCCTAACGTTAGTCCCGGCTCTTCATGCCAACAAGCGCGGTCAACCTAGGGTATAACAACCCCGTGAATACCAACCTCGGTATACTGAACCATCACACGGTGGTATAACAACAGTTAAATTATTACTGTTACTTCGAGAATGTCACCGTTTGACTGAGGCAACTCACATTGCCTACTGCCCAGTGCACGTACATGTACATGTACATCACGGTATGTGCCATTTTGTGTTAGAGAAGAAAATTAGTGGCATTGAAGAGTCTGAGAGCAGGTAGCGGAAGCTGAATTTGTTTTAGCGCTATTAATGTTGACAGAAAGTCAGAAACACATGACAAAATACTCTAGCAGTCTAGGCGCTGGCAGCCTATTGTGAGACTTGTTGCAGGGGTGGCAAGGAGTGTGAGAGTTACACTGTACCTGCACATGTGCATGTAGCAACTTTTTGTGCGGCTGCATCTGCTTGCAAAAAGTTTGAACACACGGCAGCCTGTTTTTGCCAGTGATGATCATGACCATCTCTAAACTTATGATACATATACATGTACATGTTGTATATGTGAAAAATAATAATCAGACTACTAGTAGTACCAATGCCATGTACATGTATATTGCTGCCATAAGGGGTGACCACAGCCGCGATGTACATGTTTCCATCATCATCTACCCAATCACAGTAGTTTGCACAGTTTTGACTCTTACTCATTGGACATCGTCGGTGAAAGAAAATTAATCCGCCCATTTTGGCTTCACTTCACTTGTGCCAGCTCTCAAAGCTCTGCATGAAAGTTGCAGTACGAGCAGCCACTGCCCACTGGGAGCGCCGGATCAAGTCTCAGTGCCAGAAGCTTGGCTACATTGACATAAATCATTGTCCCAACAGTCATTCCCGTGCAGCCCTTCCTTCTCCAAATGAAGACATACAAGTCAATACATTGTACATCGTAGCAAGTCATGTACAATCAATGTCAATCCTGTACAGTCATGGTAATAGATAAACCTTGTTATGTTGCAACATGTTGTTGGTTGACAGCATGTAAACAAGGTGGAGACCACTGTGTTCGGAAACAGTGACCTCACTACAACCATCCACGGCTAGTACCATGGTAGAGCCTCGGTCTTTACGACCATCTGAACCGTATGGGTGTTAGACTCGGTTCTGACCCTCCAGTTTATTCTAGGGAGTTGTCTTAGTCTTCTGGTTGTTGTATCGTCAGTCGTGTATTGAACTATTCGCTGTTCGCTCCTTTTGGCCTGGATGTCTTCTTGATACTCAGTCCTCATAATATTTGTAGCTTTTGTTCTTCTTCTGTCTTCTCTTTTTTAAAGTCTTTTTTCAACTTCTGCCGATGACGTCCCTCTCTCAGCTCGTCAGCTGACAAAAGTTACTGCCACCACCATGACACTGTCGTGAGAAGGTGCTCTCTGTAGACGAGGTTGGTGATGTTCCGACACTACCATGGATACGCCTTCATCACGTCGGAACACCCCACCTACACGTTGGTGTTGTTCAATACATGTATTTTACATGTACAAACAGGGGCGGTCTAGGAAGCTCGAGGTAGAGTGCTCAATGTACGAATGTACAGAGCAGTATACACACACAACAGAGGCGAAAGGCTGTGTTAGCTGTAACTTAAAGTTTCACGCATCGGAGCGATCATCAGACAGCAGCATTCACTATCGAATTCTCTACGATATTTGATGCTAGTGTGGAAGTTAGTGCATTTATGCGAAGTGAAGACGTCGCATTGGGACAATGGTATTGAGTTGTTTTGTGAGATTTAACGGATATAGGTGAGAATAGAGGCGATAACAGGGCAGTGTTATCGAGTCATCAAAGGCGATAGCGACAATAGCGCAAGACCACAGCAGGAGGGAAGAGGGAGAGAGAAAGCACCATGGCGCCAAACCTGGTGCAGGTTGCGCCATGTTGAAAAACTCATGTAACTGATGGTGAGAATCTGGACAGGTAATACTTGTTCTCGTGTCTGCATTTCGACACCAACTCCGACCTTTTGTTGATGTTGACCGTTTTGTCTGCTTCCAGGATCTCCAGTTTCTCAGCCAGGCATAGGGGACACCGCTTGGTCGCGTTCGAGTAGGCCTGGGCCTTGGTGACGACGGCCCATTTGACAGAGTGCGGAGTGTTCTTCCGCTTGAGCTTCCGAATATGTCCGCAATAGTCAAATCCCACAACAACCATGTTCAAATGAAGAGACAAACACAGGACAAGAACGTCCCCGACAAACGATGCAACTGCCGAGACAAAAGCACCTGCCCAATGGACGGCGACTGCCAAGTACGATGCATCGTGTACAAGGCAACAGTCCAGCACACCGGAAGAGAGCAGCGGCATGAGTACCTCGGCCTAACGGAACCACCCTTTAAAGGGGCACTCCGGCTTCATTTTCGACGCCGAGTTTTCGATGCCAAGACGAAGGTAGGTGAAAGAGAAGACGCCTCGAACAAGAACGAGTCTCCAGAAGCGATCGAGTCGAGCAGGAAGACGACTTTTGAATTTCGCCGAGCGAGCGCTGATGACGTAATGAGGGATTAGCTTGCCAGTGGAAATGCACCTGCGCACATACATTTTGCACACTTTTTGGCCAATTTTCAATCGAAGAGGAGGTTGTTTGCTATGTTCTCCCAACGTCGTGAGCGATCCCGTCTTCTATACCCTTCCAGGTACCCTGAAGGTCCTCCAGACGAGAATTTATCTCCAGCAAAGCGTTGTTGATCCGCTAAATTCGTCTCGAGACATATTCAGTGCTGATAAATGTAGAATGTTGAATCTGTGATAATTGTCGACGATGGAGAGAGAGAGGCTGATAGCCGCTGTCGCAGGGAGAGTGAAGCTGCTGGAAGTAACAATGGGGAGCCCGTTTGTATCATCTGAACAACCAGACTTCAAAGCAGCTTGACCAAATCGGAGGGTGCCTCGTTGCTCAGTATCGTGAATATTACACCGACATGAATTACTACAAGTATACTGGTGAGTTTTTATCTTGTTTTGTTCGTATGGTAGTACCCTGGCCTGGAGTTCTCGTTAGCACATTCCTATTCCCTGGCGGTTTCTAAACATTCCGTTTAGTACTGAATACGTGATCAAGTATTCCGATTTGGGTAGATGTGGAATTTGGACATGTAATAATTTTATTAAAAAAATCTATCATAAGTTTCCGAATAGAGAAATGTAGAGAAATGGTTGCCCAAATACAACAAAATTGATTCTGCAGTTCTACAACTTGTACTGAAATCCAGTCAAAGTAAAAATGATTCTTCATGACAGTTGGGGTCAATGAAATCTGATCCAGGCATAACGAATGGTGACGCCTGCCACCCCGGGAACGAATTCCCATTTGGTGGGGGATACCAAAGTACTCGAAAGTGGTGCGTGTTTCAATGTGGCATTTTGGAAGTTTTATATGATCTCTGGTCAATGCAACATACGATAGCCATCATGAATTCCAGGCCTCGAACGCAACTCAGACCAGAATCGGCAGTTCCCTAAGTTAGATGCTTTATAATTCCATGGCCCCAGCTGTAGTTATACCGTAAAATCCCGCCAGAGCGCCCCTACCTCCTCGACGCTTCAGGTGGGGAGGGGCGGATGGGCGAGTCCTACTTGCCGCATTCAGTGCTACATGAAAAAGTACTCACCCTACGAAAACTGTTCGTGCATCTCGTACACCAACCAAAGGTCAAGAGCCAGGAGTCGAACAGATCCGACAAAACGCAGGGTTTGTGCGATCCCTGGTCAGGAGGGTGGGCACTGTTGCATACATTTCCAACGGGGTCGAGCACACGTCTGCAGTGCAGTACGGCATCACAGACTGCGACAGAGTCATACGAGGATACAATCAATCACGTCCCTGACAAGAAGTCAGGGAGGGGCGGATGGGAGAGACGGGGCGCTCTGGCGGGATTTTACAGTCGAGGTTTTTCTTGCACATTATTCTTATAGTCGATAGGTTTATACTGATGGCCACAAACAACGGCAGTTCAAACTTCACTCATGTGTTCATGAGCTGAGACATTTCTCTCCACTATTTCTGTTGTGCACACAGGTCTGTCCAATATGCATTGACTATTGGGTATGGTATCTGCTCTGAGAAGGGAATCGCTGGAGCCACAGTCCAACTATACAGGCTTTCAAGAAACAGAGAGGAGCCATCTTTGCAAGCTGATACCTGATGTGTACCGACAGAATTCTCACGAGATACCTTTCGGACTACGTCTGGTGTATACTTCATAGTACTCCTTCGACTACGGTCTAGAATCAAGTCGACTGAAACAAGTTCAAACAACTCTGGCTTCAAACGAGCCGTCGACTAGACAAACAAAACATTCTCTCATATACTAGAGCACTCTGACAACTCATGACCTATTCCTAACGATTGCCACCGCTTATAAATATGTAGAGTGCTGATTGGAATGTGCTCACAATCTCAACAGTGCTATAATTATTTGAACAATGTGTTAGAATATTCCACTTTTCCTTCCATAAATGTTGTATCCACATATAATCCACAGTGCTGCAAAGTTTCAGAGTTCTCAGGGTATCAAACAAAATTATTTCAAATACAGTGAAATTGTTCGTGGACATTATAGCGTAACTTGTAGTCCCCTGGTCCTTTTCTTTGCTATAAATTAATCCTTTGCTCTCTATATGTTGTAGCCGCCGGCAAGTCCAACAGTGAAATTGTTAGTTCATATTTATAATGTGGGAGGGGGAGGGGGAACATATTTCTATATATAAGGGACCTGCAACTGTAATACCACAGTACAGTAGCCAGCAAATATGTAGAAAACAGATATGCATGTTACCATCAGTGTACATGGACGGGCGCAGCAGGCCGAAGCTATCAGCCAGAACAGGATTTACAATCACCTAGAGATACTTGAGCTATTCCAGTATTCTCCGTGAGCTGTCCCATTCCACAATGGTTCATGCCACCATTATTTCTGGTAGTATCCATGTGCATAATTCCAAGACCATCTAGGATTCTTCAGCAATTTGTGTCACGGCAAAAGACAACGCTTGACTCGGTCACTGGGGCTGTCAAACTTCCCATCATAAATGAACTTCAATTTCTCATCTGTTTCAAGTATGTGTACTGCCATGACTTGACCATGCTTCATCCACAGCTGGGCGAAGATTGTGGCGTTGAATTCCATAGCGCACCTTCTTGCTGCCATGCAGGAGTATGTTGAGAGAAGTGAACATATTTTTACTAAAAAACAACAGCCACTGAAGAGGATAGCAATATCCTTGGGTGAATCTCCTGCAGGTACACGTTGTTGGTAGGTCTACTGGTCCGTCTCCATATCGTCAAGTTCAGAAATCACCTGTACTATATCTTGTAGAAGGGATCCTGATCGAATAATTCCTGGTCATAAAATTCACTAAACTGAGGGCGAGACAAATAGTCAGTACTCCCCGATTCCGTCAAGCTGCTTTGAAGTCTGGATGCTCATGTGATGCTAACAAACTCCCCGTTGTTACTTCCAGCAGCTTCACTTTCCCTGCGACAGCGGCTATCAACCTCTCTCTCCATCGTCGACAATTATCACAGATTCGACATTCTACATTTATCAGCACTGCACTGGGTGAATATGTCTCAAGACGAATTTAGCGGATCAACAACGCTTTGCTGGAGATAAATTCTCCTCTGGAGGACCTTCAGGGTACCTGGAAGGATATAGAAAACGGGATCGCTCACGACGTTGAGAGAACATAGCAAACAACCTCCTCTTCGATTGAAAATTGGCCAAAAAGTATGCGAAATGTATGTGCGCAGATGCATTTCCACTGGCAAGCTAATCCCTCATTACGTCATCAGCGCTCGCTCGGCGAAATTCAAAAGTCGTCTTCCTGCTCGACTCGATCGCTTCTGGAGACTCGTTCTTGTTCGAGGCGTCTTCTCTTTCACCAACCTTCGTCTTGGCATCGAAAACTCGGCGTCGAAAATGAAGCCGGAGTGCCCCTTTAAACAGAGATACAACAATCACATGAGCACGACGAGGCATGAGAGGATGGAAAAAAGCACGGAGTTGTCCAAGTGCATATGGAAGCTCAAGCGGAGGAACACTCCGCACTCTGTCAAATGGGCCGTCGTCACCTAGGCCCAGGCCTACTCGAACGCGACCAAGCGGTGTCCCCTATGCCTGGCTGAGAAACTGGAGATCCTGGAAGCAGACAAAACGGTCAACATCAACAAAAGGTCGGAGTTGGTGTCGAAATGCAGACACGAGAACAAGTATTACCTGTCCAGATCCTCACCATCAGTTACATGAGTTTTTCAACATGGCGCAACCTGCACCAGGTTTGGCGCCATGGTGCTTTCTCTCTCCCTCTTCCCTCCTGCTGTGGTCTTGCGCTACTGTCGCTATCGCCTTTGATGACTCGGTAACACTGCCCTGTTATCGCCTCTATTCTCACCTATATCCGTTAAATCTCACAAAACAACTCAATACCATTGTCCCAATGCGACGTCTTCACTTCGCACAAATGCACTAACTTCCACACTAGCATCAAATATCTAGGCCTGCTCGTAGAGAATTCGATAGTGAATGCTGCTGTCTGATGATCGCTCCGATGCGTGAAACTTTAAAAGTGACAGCTAACACAGCCTTTCGCCTCTGTTGTGTGTGCACATACATGTACATGTACATGTATGTGCACACCAAAATTGCGTTGTTGTTGTTGTTGTTGTTGTTGCTGTTGTTGTTGTTGCTGTTGTTGTTGTTGCTGTTGCTGTTTTGAATTCTATATTCCCACGTTGTTGTTGTTGTTGTTGTTGCGCCGCCGGCCCGCCGCTATTGCTGTTGCTGCTGCTGTTGGTGTTGCTGTTATTTCCGTTGACGTTGTTGTTTTTCTGAATGCTTTTCTGGGAACCTCTTCTGTACCTTACCTTTCGAACATTAAAAAAGGGTAAAGGCCTGATACCCATACGGTGCAGTCTGCATGATGGTCGTCAAGACCGGAGCTCTACCAACCGTGGACGGTTGTAGTAAGGTCACCATGCCATGGTCTCGATCACTGTTTCCGAACACGGTGGTCTCCACCTTGTTACCAGGTTACATGCTGTCATTGCAACCAACAACATTAAAGGGGAAGTTAAAGGGGAAGTATACCCTAAAATCAAATTTTCACCAGTTGTAGTCTTCGGGGTGCTGAGTCGAATGGTCTTGGTCCGAGGAAGCTGAGACGCTCCCTTCCTACTTGAATCCCAATCGAACTCGCGCACTTCCACCGAAACTGGGTGACTGCGCCCTACTAGATGGGGATTTGTATGCAAAATCTCACTAAAAGCGCCATTTCGTTCTTATAAAAGCACGGATGACCGCGATTGGCCCATATGTTGTAGTCTTTTGGACGCTGAGTCGACTGGTTTTGGTCCGAAAAGGCTGCGATGCAGCGTTCCTCCTTTATTCCCAATCGAACATGGTTGAACAAGCGGTCACGTGCTCCTGCGTACACCAGTCACCTGGTCACCGTGCCTGCAGGGTACAACTTACTAGCCTGTTTGACCTTTTTTGGGTGCAGTCCTGTCACTCGAGTTGAACTCGAGTTGAACCTTGGTGTGAAAGTTGTCGCCTGCTGGCGCGGTGACCAGGTGATTTGGGCACCCAGGAGCACGTGACCGCGTGTTCAACCATGTTCGATTGGGAATAAAGGAGGAACGCTGCATCGCAGCCTTTTCGGACCAAAACCAGTCGACTCAGCGTCCAAAAGACTACAACATATGGGCCAATCGCGGTCATCCGTGCTTTTATAAGAACGAAATGGCGCTTTTAGTGAGATTTTGCATACAAATCCCCATCTAGTAGGGCGCAGTCACCCAGTTTCGGTGGAAGTGCGCGAGTTCGATTGGGATTCAAGTAGGAAGGGAGCGTCTCAGCTTCCTCGGACCAAGACCATTCGACTCAGCACCCCGAAGACTACAACTGGTGAAAATTTGATTTTAGGGTATACTTCCCCTTTAAGCAAAAATTAAAATTTCACCAGTTGTAGTCTTCGGGGTGCTGAGTCGAATGGTCTTGGTCCGAGGAAGCTGAGACGCTCCCTTCCTACTTGAATCCCAATCGAACTCGCGCACTTCCACCGAAACTGGGTGACTGCGCCCTACTAGATGGGGATTTGTATGCAAAATGTCACTAAAAGCGCCATTTCGTTCTTATAAAAGCACGGATGACCGCGATTGGCCCATATGTTGTAGTCTTTTGGACGCTGAGTCGACTGGTTTTGGTCCGAAAAGGCTGCGATGTAGCGTTCCTCCTTTATTCCCAATCGAACATGGTTGAAGAAGCGGTCACGTGCTCCTGCGTACACCAGTCACCTGGTCACCGTGCCTGCAGGGTACAACTTACTAGCCTATTTGACCTTTTTTGGATGGACTCCTGTCACTCGAGTTGAACCTTGGTGTGAAATTTGTCGCCTGCTGGCGTGGTGACCAGGTGATTTGGGCACCCAGGAGCACGTGACCGCTTGTTCAACCATGTTCGATTGGGAATAAAGGAGGAACGCTGCATCGCAGCCTTTTCGGACCAAAACCAGTCGACTCAGCGTCCAAAAGGCTACAACATATGCGCCAATCGCGGTCATCCGTGCTTTTATAAGAACGAAATGGCGCTTTTAGTGACATTTTGCATACAAATCCCCATCAAGTAGTAGGGCGCAGTCACCCAGTTTCGGTGGAAGTGCGCGAGTTCGATTTTGATTCAAGTAGGAAGGGAGCGTCTCAGCTTCCTCGGACCAAGACCATTCGACTCAGCACCCCGAAGACTACAACTGGTGAAATTTTAATTTTTGCCTTAACTTCCCCTTAACATGTCAACAGTTACATGTACATGTACATATTAATCATGACATTGTACAGTCATGTACATGTACATGTACATGTAATAGTGCTTGCTGTCAAGTAATACTAATACTGTAATAGTTAGTTGCTGTCTTGCTGATGCATTCCCGATTAGGCCTGGGCGGATAATGCTAGCATTATATGTAGCATTATACATGTACATGTATGTGAGTGTGCGATTCGCAACGAGCATTATGCTAGCTTTATAACACTACATTTTCCACAAAAGTGGCATTACAGGTATACTCAAATATGGAAGTTTTGGCCACTACAAAAAATGGACCGCTACATGCCTTGTACATACATGTAGAACTGCACAACCTGCACAGGATTGTCCAAACTAAGCCATTTCCATGCATACTATTGCGGTTTTGCTGGCATTATGGAACAATGTCAATAGCACCAGCATTATGATCATGATCTTCTAACATTTTCCATGCCGTCTACGTAGAACTACGAAACATGCACAATACTGCCCAAAACCAAGCCATTTTTCCATACTTACTACTGGTGAATTGCTGGCATTACAGAGGAACAGCAGCATTATAAGTAGCATTATGATACAGTTTTTCTGGCATTGCCATTAGCATTATCCCGCAAAATAACTAGCATTATCCGCCCAGGCCTATTCCCGATCCCGCCATCCCGGTACTGTAGACGTAACGGACCTACATAATTGTAAGTCTAAGACGCCTAAAAGTAAAACTAAAGACGGTCTACTGACTGTGACTGTAGTCTAGATCTACGACTACAAATTAATTACCGGTAGTACAATGACATGACTGTACTGATAAATGAATCTGTCTATCTACAATGACATTACTTGTATGTAGATGTACATGACTATCTTTACTACAGTGCTGGCAAATGAAATCCGACCCCCTTGCCGGGGCGCCGCACCGGCAAGGGGGTCGGATTTCAGTTGACAGCACTGTACTTCTCTTGTCTCTACAGTAGTGCTCGCCGGTGCGCGCCTCGGCCCGGGCCCTCGGCGCTGGTGACCTACCGCCAGTACCGGTCTTTACTTCGGGATCAGGGAGTCGTAAAATACCACTCCTATGAATCGGGACTCCGGATGCGGATGCGCTCCGTGTGTCCTCAGTTGCGTCACGCGCTTGAAGAAAAATCCCATTCGCTTGCGCTGCTTGCTGTCGACGTCGCACAGAACAAAAAAAATACAAGGTCCGGTTGCCTGATTTGAGGTAAAGTAAGTTGGAACAGACAGACAGTGCAAGCTTGTTCTTTCTCGTGGTTTACATGTAAGAGACGCTCGGGTTCTCACCAGTAGCGGCGCCCTATGGTAGCGCTAAATTAGCGTCGACTTGATAGCGGTTCGTTCTCTGACACCGGGCACGATTCCGACAGAAAAGTAAAAGTAAGTCCATCAAGCAGTTCTTGAGTGGGGTGAATGGAGGTAGTTAGCAAAAATTTAATAATTGTTCACATGTAGTATAGGAATTACTGGGTCTCTGTAGTGCTGACGTGGCGACTACAGGTACAACATAGCTCAGTGGCAGAGCATCGCTGGCCTGTAGCGAAGATCTCTGGCTCGGATCCTGGCGGGGAAAGTCAATATCTCCTAAGATCCTCCCCATTTTACCTCCCTCTAGCAAAATGAAAAGCCCACATTTGAATCTCCGAGATGTGATTGTATTAGTCATCAAGGGGGATCACCAAGCAACGTTCAACTTCCAATCTTCCACCGAGGCCACTGGGGGTGCCAGTCGGAAGCTGCTGGCGCCAGTATAATGTAAATGTATGCCACCGACAACAGATGAACTAAATAATTAATTACCCACACCACGTCCGGGGTCCATGATCCAGTGCATGTTTTCTGACCGACGACGTTACGTGCTGCTCCATGTGACAGTGCAAGCGGTCAGAGTATGGTAACTATGGTTGGAGTGTAGTGTGTGTGTGGGGGGGGGGGGGGGGGCATACGTACCTGTTCCGCTGAGTCTCTAATCTGATATCATGTTCTTGTATTGTTTACGTCATCGCATCCATGCTAATCAGAGATTCAAAAGGTCATGCTCTGTGACTGGCACTGTATGCAACCGTGCATACAGGAATCCCACGCACTGAGGAACTGTATTTGTCTTAGGCTCAGTCCGCAACAGCCCGATGTTTCATGCTTTTCTGCGTACGGTCTAAATGTCCCAGCCTCAGCGGCCTGCACTTGGCCAGTCCATTAGATTCCTGCGATCATGTGGGCATGTACAGATACTGGTACATGTTCCTAAATGAACGTTTGCCCAGAACTTGCCATTGTCCTGTGATGTTCGCCTCTTGATGTAGGACCCAGAGTTACGGCAATAACCATGCATGTTTTATCCACCGTGTGTTTCCCATCGTTGTACATGTGCATTGTATGTCTTCTGACCAACAAGCTGTGGAGCTCATAATGGCTTCTTGGAGAACACGATCCTCAAATGCCGCGCGCACATTTGTTTCGCCATCCCGTTGTCCTGCCCATGCCTATGGTCTGCGTTCAGTATTTAACGGAGAAATGCTCGTTTCGTGTTCTCCATTGCTATCTTCAGCAGAAATTAGAGTAGTTCACCTTGTTCCATCGTCCACCTTAGATAATGCTTGGGGATAACCACACAGTTGTATCAGTGTACTAATTTTAGTATCATGATACTCAGTTTTCCACATGCACTGAACCCTGTGGAACTTCCTGGTAAAATCGTGTGACTTGGCTAATATGCAGTAGGACTTTATCGTTGGCAGCAAGTCCTTGAAATACTTGGGCCAAAGGGTGTTTAGTCTGGAGAAGTTATCTAGAGCATGCGGATTTCTTGTTTTGCTTGAGAGCCTATGGTTCAATACGGTGCAATGGCCACTATGGGTCAATACGGTGCAATGGCCACCTGTGTCCTGTGTCGGTCTGTTCTGCAGACATCGCCTGCTCGGAATCTTCGGCCACGGTCATGGCGGAGGGTTCAGACAGTCGAATGACGGTTGATGCCAAGGTGCTGTCGGCGGGCATGATGTACCGCAGCCGTCGTCGAAGGAGGCATCGCAAGGCCAATGAAGGCATCACACAGCACCACGCCGAGAGCGGCGCCGAAGAGGAAATGTTCATGGATGTGCCATCGTCTTCACCAGGGTCATTCGAGCACGACGACAACAATGACGAAGGACTCATAGAATACGTCACACGCGACTTGCAGCCCGATATGAGGCAATCCAACTTCAGCTTGGGAGGCGCGGTAAGGATGTATACACTCCAGGTCAAGAAATTACTTCCATTCTAAACTCTATCCACATGTGAAGTGTGCATCTAGCAACCGCAGTCCCACAATATTAGAATCTGCATTTGTAGAAATCATGTCTCACTTTAATAGTCTACACAAGTTGTTTTCCAGCGCACCAAGAATTTCTTCCTGCGTGCCGGATTACATTTTCATGTTACCTTCAGTCTCAGCTTTCACCAGTGGGGGTACCACTGGCTGGTGCTGCCGGAGCTTGCCTGTCAGGAGGTGGTAAAGCAACCCTTGCTGAGCGCCGCATGAGCCTCCAGCGTCGCACGTCCATGGAGGGAGAGAACCAGTTGAAGGAAGTGATTATGAGACTCGAGGAGCTGGGCGACAGCATTGACGGTGACATCCAGACGTATATAAACAGTGCGTTGAAGGAGCTGGCCATTGAGTACGGGGAAGGAGTTTCCTATTCGGGCTACCGTGGAGTTGTCGCTAAAATGTTCAAAGAGGTAAGCGACAGAGGGGGTGGGGAAATAAAATATGAATCCGTCCGTGCTATCACTCTGTCATAGACTTGCGTTTTCTTCTCACGTTTACAAGCCTTTAGTAGTGAGAGCATTTCAAGTAGGATTTCCGTCCAATTATTCTGTTGATGTTTTGATGAAACAAAGGACGGGCTGCACAAGATTTCGCTCAGAAGGGTTGTAACGTTATATCCAAGCATGTATGCATGTTAGTCTCTGACTGCTCCAAGTGGTGAGGGAATACACATGGTGTCTGGAGTTGGTTTTCCTAGGAAACGAGCGAAACGCGGTGTGCATGTTTCTTTGTCCTGGTGTGTTGTGCTTGTCTTGCAGTTCTCAGCCTCGTGGAAGACAGTCGCTGCAGTTTACAGAATGAGTGATGACCTCTTGGAAGAGGTTGAAGAGACGACAGGCAGCGAAGACCACATCCTGCAAACGCAGCTTCAAGATCACAACGTCCGCGCCATCATGGACGTTGCCGGGGACTTCCTCAGCAAGGTGGGCGGCTTGACGGCCATTCTCACCGCCAAGCAAGAGGATCTGTACGGGCCGGAAACGGAGCTTTGAGGCGGCGTTGTGTGTCTGCTCGTGCACTGCGGTTTTCTTGATGCAAGCTCGGAAATTCCCATGCCATGATTGGGTATGTACCCGCTCGCCGGCGGTAGCCATTGTTAGGTGATCGTTTTCAGCTACGTATCTTGGTGGTCACGCTAGGGAAATGCATTGTGAGATGCACTGTGCGCATAGTTTAGTCAGGCAGCTTTAGACGACTCTGCTGGCATATTGTCATTCTCACGCAAAGCTATACTCTCGGAAAACCATGATAAATATCAGATTGATGACTACTTTCTTGATGAAAGCATAAGTAAATATATAGGTTAGACATCAAACAATAAGAGGACAGAGAAAGTGTTTTAACTCTGAGTTTCACGCACTAAGCGATCATCAGAAAACAGTAAGGTTAGACATCCTGGGAAACACGACTCTTGTTTACTGGCATACAAGCACTTGATGCAAACTAAGCCACCACAGTACAACTTGGCCTCTTTTAGTATTGTGACTATTATCAATCATATCACCATGTCATATCACCATATTATTTTGTCTTAGTCTTTCTGATCTGTCCCACAAAATATATCTCTTGGTGTGGAGATTCTAAGTCGAGTTATGACGCAACAATTTGCCACTTCGTCCACGCTGTAGTCTTGCTGTTCATGTTCCAACCGGATTTGCTGTGCAGGTAATACGGTCAGACCTCGCTTATCCGGTCCTCTTTTATCTGGATCCCTCGCCATCCGGAAGAAAATAGCTGGTTACAGATTTGCAGCATACGCAGTGCCTCCAACATAACCGGTGTTCGGTTATCCGGTTCCCTCGCCTATCCGGATATTTTAGCGGAAAACGGATGTGTGCGGTTATGCGAGGTCCGGACTGTAATGTTCTCTGGAGTTTGGTCACAATGTTGCACTACATGGGTTGGAGGTTACAATAGCATGGGACACGTGTTTACCAAGTGGTAATGTGTGAGGCACCCACAAATATTTTATGGCTACCGTATTTTCCGGAGTATAAGCCTCACCCAGATATTTTGCCACGAAATACAGACATCTACCCCAGTTTGATACCACCGCTAATTTGACCATGGTAGTATAAGGCGCACGGCGACTTTTAGAGTGAATTACTCGGGTGTTTTATAAAGTGCGGCTTTTACTCTGGAAAATACGGTCTGCTCATATCTTAGTCCATCCCGGCAGGTACCACTTGATGTGCTGCAGTGCGTGCTGTCCAGTGAAATTTGCGCTAGTGGAAGAATATTTTAAATACAGTCAGACCTCGCTTAAAACCGCACACATCCGTTATCCACGGAAATATCCGGATAGGCGAGGGAACCGGATAACCGAAACGCCGGCTATGTTGGATGCACCATGTATGCTGTAAATCTGTAACAAGCTATGTTCTTCCGGATGGCGAGGGATCCGGATAAGCGAGGTCTGACGGTATTCTATTATTGAAAGGCAGGGTTGCATTCGTTAGCGGACAGGCCGGTGTTTGTACTTTGTAGTGCTGCGTCCTCCCTCGTCTTTTTTCATTCACGGTGGGGAATTTCACCGGACAGCACTGTGATTACGTGTATATCTCGGTATTCTCTGCCGAAAGAGAGAGAGAGAGAGAGAGAGGAGAGAGAGAGAGAGACAGAGAGAGAGAGAGAGAGACAGACAGACAGAGAGAGAGAGACAGAGACAGAGGAGAGACAGAGAGAGAGGAGAGACAGACTCACATACAGACTGACTGACAGACCGACTGAGAGGAGGGAGGGAGAGAGAGAATTACAGAACTTTCGTCCGAACAAATAATTTTAAATCCAAATACACCCGCATGCATGATGGCTGACGACATGACAGCCAGTATTGGCCTAGATCTACATGTCTCCAAACACACTCTCACACACACTCTCACACACACACACACACACACACACACACACACACATGCACACACACACACACACACACATATTATGTACATGGTAGTGAGAATAATGGCTTTAAAATGTTTTCGACATCAAGGAAACTAAGTTATACTTCGAACATAACAAACACAAGCATTTATGAAGAAAAGCCGGCGGCAGCAACATAGACGAGCAGCGATAACGGTATGAGTGCTCAACATTCAGTCCAGCTGAATACCTTTGAAAACTGTACTGATTGGGCCTAGAGTGAGCAGTAATGCCGGAGATCTACCTGAGGTCACAGCCTTCAAAAGGACACACTACCGATTGGCCATCTAGAGAATTGCACAACCCGCCATACACACGCGCACGCACACCCACGCAGACACACACATACACGAGAACAGGCACACACACGCTACATGGTAGTGGAAACACGCTACAGGCAGGCCAGCTAGGAAAGTGACACAATACCAGCAAATGCTAAATGGAACTACATGTAGAAGCAATACGGCAGTGCAATCGTGCTAAGTAGTTCTTAGTAGCTCTGTGCCCAATGTCTCAAATATCTGCAATAGGATAAAGGATTACAACTTCACCGGATTCCGGTGACAGAGCAGTAGTAGCCCAGTGTATAACAATGGTTGAATATCGCTCGCTCATAAGGCAGTGACGGAGACGGTCAGAATACCTGATGCCCGCTTGTCAGCAGCCTTTGCAACAGAATTAGCAACCACTGTCGAATCTTCCGTGCCCGCTCTGTCTCTACGCTTAACAATCACTGGTCGATGCTGTCCTCCAGATTCCGTCTGTCTTCCCTGCACTTGTATAGAATTGTCCTTGGCAGGTGCACTAACATCTGCATCATCGCTTTCGAGGCTACTCTTCAGCTTTTTAGATTTCCTTGAGCGGAAGCTGTTGCGCAGCGATGAGGTCCTCTTCAGGAATGACTTGCGTCCAGTGGTGTTAGTAGCACTACTATCTGCAGCCTGCTGATCATCGGACCCCGGTGAAGCACAATGGCTGCCGGCACTGGCATGGCGATCAGAAGAACCCGCGGACGTGATCGTGGAGTCGGAGCTGGTTGAGGCGCTCGCCTTCTTGGATGTGCGTGTCGTTGCCTTGGTGATGAGCCGGCGCAGGCTGCCCCGCGCCGCATTGCCACGCTGGAAGCCACCGAGTTCGACTGTGATACCACGCGGCAATGTTGCTACATGACTCGAGAGGTTAGCTGTACCGACTGGAGTCATCCAGTCGCTCACCAACGACATAGGCCGATCAGGACGTGGCTGATCATCGGAGTCGGACACCTTTCTCAGACGCGCTGTCACTCCATGGTACTCAGCTGCTGAACCTGGCCGACTATTCTCGCCAGATAGGTCCTGCGCAGAAAGAAGGAAATCCTCCGCTGACAATTCAAGAGGATCCGATGGCGGTGATGGACTTCGGGATTGGTCTGGTGGGTCATGCGAGTCCAAGAAATCGAGCAGGGACATGACCCCCTCCTTTTCTTCGTCCTCCTCTTCGACTTCTTCAACAAGAGCGGGTGGTCCTGATGGAGAGAGCGACAGCAGAAACTCAGCAGCTGATAATCTGTTAGCTGGGGCCTTGGTATCCTTCCTGGCATCACCGGCTGCATGTCGCACAGTGACTGCGGTCAAGGACGGTCGGTTTCCTCCATGCCTGCCTCTCCACGGCAACGTGGCACTCACGTAGTCGTGCTGCTGCCCATCTGCAAGATGATCGGCACACACACCATCACGGCACTGGGACATCGATGACTGATCCTCTGAGCCAGTCGACTCTGGGCTCAGTGGACTGCGTGGCTCGGATGACTGGGGCGAGAAGCACTCGTCAGGGGTGACATGCCGATAGGTGGGCAGAGACTGAACCGATGTGAAGGTGTCTTTGATCTTGTATGTTCGTGTCAAGCTGCATTCCGGGCTTAATCGCGAGACAGAGTTGCTAGAGCGAACACCTAATGTGCTATCAGAAGCAAAGTCGTGGCTAGATTCTGCACATGAATAATGGCGACCGGGAGAGATTGTGAGCGTCGTACCCAAATCAGAGGAGGACGGCTCGCTGTCATCATCCACCAGAGATTCGTAATCTGCGGTTGGCACTTCAGGCGTAGCACGGTCATCAGTGCAGGTCGCTAGGTCTGGACTATCGCATGCGACCGATGCCTGGGGTGTTATCTGCGTGTGATCTTCTCGTGACCTAGCATCTTCGTGGTCGGCATGAATGAGAGTGGACTCGTCCACCGCCAGTCTCAGGTCGAACATTGAGTTTCCCTCAGCCTCGAGTGGTGGTGATAGTGTGCTGGGCTGCAGGGGACGACGCAGTGCACTGTGTGGAACATCATAGTCGAAGCTTGAACCCAGCACCATGTTTCCAGTCCTATCTCTGTGCTTTGAGAGCAGCATGAACTTGCGCGGCACACCGCTCCTTGGAACGTCGTACGATGGTGATCCGCTGCATGCTGGCGGTGCGCCGCGCGGAAAGTTCTGATCATCCTCTGCAGCTATGCGAGACTGCATGGGTGGTATGTCCAGGGGTAAACTGTGCCGTGACTGTACACTGGACCCACTGCTTGAGATCTGCACAGAGCTAGAGTTGGGACTGGACGAGGAGGTCACGACGGCGGGCTGGTCCGTTGACACTAGACTGCCATTCGAATTGTAGTGACTGAGCTTTTTTGCTGAAGACATCGAGGACAACGGCGAATGAAACGAGTCCTCGGACGACCCGGAAGAGCTGGACGTTTTACTGTCCAGGGCCGGTGAACTTGTCTGCACCGGCCGTAGTAAAGAGTTCTCAAGTCCACCACCAAGAAAGGAGGAGCGGGGTGAGTCGGACGAGTTGGGAAACGAGGCGAGGCTGTCCTGGGAGTCGTCCGCAGTTGCAGAGGACATACTGGTGGTATCGCAGTGAGCGTTGCGCAGAGCGTTGGAGAAGACGTCCGTGATGAACTCGTTGACGGTGCAGAACGAACCATCCTCCGGTGTATCCACATCAGAGTCTCTCAATGGCGATGGTGACGGCGATGGCTGTCGATATCTGTCCCGTAGCTTCCGGAAGGACCTGAACGGACCCGTGCCACCGCTTGAAAGGCGTTTGAAGTTAGGAACGAATAGTGCCGAGTTTGCCGATGTAATGGAACGGTTGTCAAAGTCACTCGTTGTACTATCATAGTCCATCGTCTCATTGGATACTTCCTCATCGTCGCAATCAGCGCCTGGCTTGCGTGGCACAAAGCACTTTCCACTACCTCGCAGAGCCGGCTTCACGATCAGCAGTGGGCGATGCTGAGCGCGAGTAATGCCATCGCTGAGCAGTGCCATCATTTCGCTGTCACACTGATCTATGGCTATGTCCATGGGTAAGCAGTTGTTGCCGTCCAGTGTCGGGTGGCGAGGGTCGGCGCCACGGTCCACGAGAAGACTAGCAGCATCTGACTGGCCTGCACAGCACCATAGATGCATGCACACACACACACACACATACGCACACATACACAAACACACACACAGACACACACACAGACACACACACACACACACACAAACAAACACACACACACACACACACACACAAGTACAACACAGTAGCAACACCTTTAGTGGATAGGGACATGCCCACCATTCAGAACATAACAACAACAACCATCACGCCAGGAGCAGCCAGGGAGGAATCATAGCATCTTCATGTTTTTTGCTCCAGGCTCCGTCAAATCCATCTGACAGTGCCATATAACATGCGCATAGCATCGCAACTACTTTGAGTACAAGTAATATTACCAAAGCAGTGAGATTCACGAGTATATTAATTAATTACTAAATTGCGCTGCAAGTCCACATTGTCGAAAGAGGGTCCACGTTTACAGTCCAGTCTCACCCACTGTACCCATAGCTCCGACATTGGCCTCATTCTAGACTACGACAGAGTATTTGAACCCTATATCCCACACATGAAGCTCAGCTGCTACCTGACAGCATGCGACTTGAATGTGTCAGCCCTTCTGTCACCTAAAGACTACTACAGTGTTTTCTCTATCATCACCTCAGCACACACATGCTGCATGTCCTGCAGGAATGAATGGAGAAACACTCTCTGCTACCTCCCACAACGCACCACAGGGTAATGGCCAGTGCTAGATGAGACAAACACTGACTGAACTACGCAAATATCTCAATTCGTAAGGCCGTCCTGGGGGTGTTCCTGCAAGGCTAGTGATGCACTGGTCCATACTGGGTCTATGTAAGTTTGTAACCATGGCATGATGGTCGTTAGTGTATCAAGGATTCAATGGTACAGATTACAGATCACTTGCCAATTTACAAGCAAATCTCCAAGAACAGCCCACGTGTCGTGAACACATGCTGGATGTGCACAGTGGCAAATGCACAGACAGAGTGAGAGTGAGAGAGAGAGAGAGAGAGAGAGAGAGAGAGAGAGAAAGCAGAGCAGAGCCGCACTCTCACCTGCATCGACAGCGTAATGCAACGGCGTCCATCCGTTGTCATCCAGCACGTCCACATACGCTCCCCTGTCCAGGAGCATGGCGATGGCGTCGCTTCTTGCCGCTAGCACAGCCTGATGCAACGCCGACCTGCCGCCTACTAGCACTGCATTCAAGTCCAATTCCTGATCAGCCTCCATCTCCAGCAAAACTCTATTGATCTCGTCTATGGACTCGTCACGAATGGCACTCAGCAGGAACACATCGTGCGTGAAGCTCACCGCCCGACGCACTCGCCTCTTCTTCGTGACCCGGGCGGAACCACCGGAGATACGGAACGATGACGCCTTCCTGGCAATGCTCGATGCCATACCGCTTGCACAACTCTTGCACAAGTCTGGCACTAGTTTGGGTCAAGGCACCACCTCCACAGTTAGTATCACTTCCACGACTGCTAACCAGTCTGTACTGAGCTACAAGTACAAGTTTTTGCCTTTACTCATTCTCAACAGACTGCAGTAGGGCTTGCACCACCAGGTTGACAGCAGAGGTTTGTATGGGAAAACCTGAACACCACGTAGAGTTCTGTTCCACAGCGTCCACAGGAACTTTACAGTTCTGTATTCTGAAAGTAGTACGTAGAAGGGAGCAAGTATCCAACACCACCTTCAGTAGAACACGAGTCTATCTTGCAACAGCTGAGGCAGAGCACAGGTTTGCAGTTGCAGTTGAGGTCAGTGCCACTTGTTTTAGGACACTATCTGATAACAAATGACCTGCCTGGCCTCCAGCTCTGCCCAAACAGAGCAAGATAGCGTAGCTTGACACCGCCTTGACAGGGTCTTCGCCACAATCGCTCACTCTATCTGTTATGTCACAGATATTCAGCGTCAAAATCACCCCGAGCGAAGGAGAGCGCGAACCAGCGAACCCGTGCACTGAGCTCAGCGAATTCTGAACTGAAACCAATGCTTCTTTTCCGCTATTGTCGAGAGGAGCAGCGTGGGTCACGGCTGAGCCAGCTGTCAGGACTCATAGTCATACAATAAAATGCAGCAGGTTTCCGCAGTGTAGCTCAAAGCGGTCTCTACAACTGTAGCCTCAATCCACTTCAGCTTACACAAACACTATGAAACAGCGCGAAACCGTTTGGCCGCCCAGCTCAGCCTACGACTGCACTTCACAACTCCAGTCTCTGCCTATCCATTAATCCAGGCCACGTGATTACTGCGTCGTTCACTGACTTAGAGTTCGTCAGACACGCAGAAGTGTTGGAGGATAAACACACCGTTGCAGTGGGGGTAGAAAGACATGCGTTTTGGAATTATTAGGTTTAGGGAAGCGTGCAGACCTCCCTGGACACAGGCTGACCGTTTGGGCTTTTCGTGGCTGTCAGCCGTCACGGGGTGCCGGTCGACCTAAAACCCTGAGCGTTGACTGTTGCCTGCTGCCAGCACCTGAAAGACAAACCAGAAGCGAATGCGACGTGATTTGACGCTGCGTCGGGTCGTAAGTCCTTGTGTTCCCGTCAACGTCCAATCGTATAGATTTCGGCTAGTCTTGTTTTCCGCCGCAGAGCCGTTGCTGCCCCGATGGTTGTACGTAACGTTTGGGAGTTAGCTGCTCAGTCCTAAGGGACCTTGCGATCGCCGCGTATCCCGCTCAAGGTGATGTTGACACCACCACACGGCACTGCACTACACTGGCGCGCGACAGAAAGTCAGCAACCACAATCTCCGCGCTGCTTCCCCAACAAGACAGATGCCACCGAGTCTGTGCTCCGTCAGTGTCAGTAGGGGGTCTCAACCGTCCGCGTGATCGTGGAACATCCAGAAAATAATGAGATGCACACAATGTTCACGTCCACACAATCAGGACGAGTCAGGAGAAATAATCCATCATGCCTATTTCCGTTTCATAGCGCGCAAGCTGGATTTGTCAAGAGCCCTTACTTCTGAAGTCAGTGAAGAGGAAGATCCCGATCGTTTCACACAGTTTCCAAGGATGCGAAGCCAAACAAGTGCGTGCACTAGCGCAGGGATAGTGAGTACGAGTAGGGTACAACTGGGAAAAAACACCGCCGACTCCGTACATCGAACATCAGCCTCAGTCATGACTGTAGACCTACTGAGTCTGGTAGGTCACTCCATGCTGGCTAGCTGTGACCGCGTGCTGTGCCCGATCTGCATCATATCTGCATAATAATCTGGCCAGCTCACATTTCATCGCGAGCGTGCGATCTCGCCAGACACGCGAGCGCGTGTTGTTGGCCGTCCTACTCGTAGATTCTACGATCCTACATGAAGTCTTGCAGCTCCGGATCGCAAGGCCATTATGGGTATGGCCGCGGCCGGGAGGGTGCAGCTCGGTCGTGTTTCGCGTGCTCAGTGCTCACCAGGGAGTCGTAAAAGCCCGGGAGAGGACACGGCACACATTCCCAGAAAACATCTTTGCCTCGCGCTGCCGGGGAACGCTGCCAGGGAACGGTGTTGCGAGGCAAGGAAATTATTATTTTCGAAAATTGTGATGTCTTCTTGAAATACTAATTGGGACATTCTCCGATTTCTCTTAGAGCACGGAGACGATTGCTCCGTCGAGTCTTCTGATCTCTATTATCATCCTCAATTCTTCCAGCTGCCTCACTCATTCTCTCTCAGTTTATCGAAGTTAATTTATTCTGAGGCGATGGAAATGCAAGATAAGTCCCTAATTGTACTTCAATTTTATTTGAGTTGGGGTGAACGAAATGAGATTTGTGGAAAATGACGCCACTTCCCGTGTTAGCCGCTGGTCGTATCATACAGCCCATATTCCATTGCAGGTGATGGGCAAACGTTCGTGTTGAGATCCGCTGAGCTTCCTCGTACTCGTGGAGTTGAATTTATGGCAGAAATTGCACTGAATTGCAGTCAAATGGTTGTGAATGAAACGAGATTTGTGGAAAATGACGCCACTTCCCGTGCTAGCCGCTGGTCGTATCATACAGCCCATATTCCATTGCAGGTGATGGGCGAACGTTCGTGTTGAGATCCGCTGAGCTTCCTCGTACTCGTGGAGTTGAATTTGTGGCAGAAATTGCACTGAATTGCAGTCAAATGGTTGTGAATGAAACGAGATTTGTGGAAAATGACGCCACTTCCCGTGTTAGCCGCTGGTCGTATCATACAGTCCATATTCCATTGCAGGTGATGGGCGAACGTTCGTGTTGAGATCCGCTGAGCTTCCTCGTACTCGTGGATTTATGAACTTGTGTCAGAAATTGCACTGAAATTGCAGTCGAGTGGACTTCTGTGCGTGTGTTGCGAGTGAATCGCAAAGGCTCCCTTCCTTCAGCATCGTCAAAACGCAACATAGAGCATTATTACGCACTCGTTCCATGATTCATGATATTGCCTGGATTCTTTTAAAAACAATCAATGTGTGTTCCCTATCTATCTACATTGTACATGGTTGCAGGTCGTTATTTATACATATGTAGATCTTGTTAAAATTTTCTACACTTTTCTACTCGTATACTGAGTACGCGGTGACTTTAGCCGTTTAGGAAACGGAAGGCTCAGCCTCCAGGTTGGCCAGAAAGGTTCTCAGTGAATCTAACCGAAGTCTTGGCGAGTGTACAAAAGGTTAACCTATCATTTGTACTTCATAACGGAATTGTGCACAAAAATGCGCACGCACGCGTGCGCGCACACACACACAAAAACACTGTACAAACACACACAAACACTGTACAAACACACAGAAAAGTACAAGCTCATGTGCACATACACACGCCCCCCCCCCCCCCCCCCCCACACACACACACTCAACTCCCCACCCCCTGTACCATGTGTACTGAGTCTGACAGACAGACACATAAACACAATCATGTTTATGCTTCCTTCGCCACAAGTTTCGGATAATGGTGTCAACAACGAGTTGTAAAATATTGGTATTTTAGGACTCCCTGCCCCGAAGACGAGCACAGCGCCGTGGATCGAGCAGATCCGGCCGCGCCGGCCTAGCGTGCTTCACTTTCTGGCCGAGGCAAACATCGTCCGCGTGCGCGCATCCCGTGTCCTCTCCCGGGCTTTTACGACTCCCTGGTGCTCACCATGTAGATCTACCAGGGATTCGACTCCCTGCCAGTCCCTGGTGCTCACGACGGATCGGCTACATCTAGGCCGCCCGGCGCCCGTAGGCAGTCCGGTGCAGTGTCAACGATTCGGTAATCATGCAGTTTAGGGTCCCAAATTATTTCGCACTTTCCCAGTGTTCCTGTCACATGCCTTTTCCCAGTGTTCAGTGTACTGTCACACGCTTTTTCAGTGTACTTTCACTATGCTTCTTCTTTTCTCGTGTCGAAGTTTTGTTTCCTTTGTCAAAGTTGTGTCTCCTTTATGGTAATGGCTGGGCGTCCCGGAGCGCCGATACGCATTTTCCCTCTGGCTCAGGCACACATTCTAAATGATCATGCGGCACATCGCGAGAGTTGTTCCCGACGTACCTCTGCGAGTTCGCGTGGAGACAGAGAGTTCGCGCGGAAGACAACACATTCGGCTCCCTGCTCCGCAGTGTTCACCAGCAGTACCCAGTCTGATCTGTCCCCGGTTTTCATGAAAATAAAGTTCATGATACTGAAGCCTTGTGAAGTGAAGGCTCAAGGGTCGGAAAGCATGTGAAAGTACACTGAAAAAGCGTGTGACAGTACACTGAACACTGGGAAAGTGCGAAATAATTATTTGGGACCCTAAACTGCATGATTATCCTTATCTCCGGAAAGATCTCTACGAATTTTCGTTATGCACAACCTCTCACCACTATTCACAACTTGTTTTCAGGCTTTCAGACCCTTATCTCCGGCCTAATCAAGCATACGGTGCAAGTCGTCACGTAAGAATGAACAACACTGCTTGGCATAAAAAAGGGTTTTGGAAAGACCCACAAAGGAAGAACCGTTGAGTGTTAGTACTGTTACTTAGATTATCACCTGTCGTGTTTTGCAACGCGGGGCAGCAAAATGACGAGGTGGCTGAAATCAAGAAGGCGTAAGATTTGTTACGTGTTGGCCGGATATGTGTGGATTGATAAAAGTAGAACGGAAGTTAGTGTTGAATCTACCTTTTCAAATGCCACATTTACAGCTAATAAACTACTTAGTTACGTGCAGTAGTCTAGCTAGCTGGATCGTCAGCTCAGTTGAACAGTTACACTAGCCTACAGCGCAGTGTCCGTGTGGTCCGCATCATGCTGAGTGAAAATGAGACAAGGGTCTTGTTCCTTGTTCATTTCCTTTTTTACGTCTGTATAATATGATCATGTCACTCGTCTGCTTGCTGTGCTTTCAGGCTAATCCAGGACCGGAGCCATCGTTCGACGTTCGTTCAGGCTGTTCAGCGGCCCTAGGGCCTAGGCTATTTTAGTCTTCGCCTAATATGTCATGTCAGCCATGATTTTCTTGCCCTAGCTGTCATCAGGACATGGGCATAGTACAGTATAGTCATCGCTGGGCCCTTTGACTAGTAGTACTAGTACGCGCTTGACCTAACGCGTCCTTGTCCAAAGCCAGAGGCGAAGGCCAAACGCCGGCCCAAAGCCTTGCACTGGTCAGCTATGTATGAACGTCCACTCGACTCAGCAGATCAGAGAGGCGTAGGGAGGGTTGGCTTTGCTTTGCACCGAACTAAAAGTAAAGACTATAGCAGTATAGGTATTATAATGACTGCCGAAACGAAGAAAGCACTGGAAATACATGTTTGTACAATCATCGTAGTACAGCAGTAGTAGATTCTACTCAGTAGATCTACTTTCTACTCAGTAGATCTAGTACTAGTACTAGTAGGCAACGAAGACGTGTCTTTGTAGAGTCTAGGAGGTCAACAAGAGTCAAGACTATCTCGTTCTAGCTTGGGTTCAAAAGTTCACGTTCCCTCCATTGAATGTAGAGTACCGGAAGGATTCTTCATTCTCAACAGCATGCATGGCTGGTTGACAAAGATACATGAGTAGATCTACGAGTGGAGGCCGAGTAGGTACCGAGAGGAGAGTAAACGCTCTGCGGGAGTTCCATAGCGCGAGCTTATCTCGTCGGTGCCTTGGCGAGCACGTGCCGCTATGTTGGAGGCGCCCTTTGTTCGCCACGACACGTGCTGGTAGATCTACGTGGTGACGGCTTCCTTGACCTTGATGTGCACCCGGTCCATAGTACTAGTAGTAGTAGTACTCTTCACGGCAAGCAAATCTGAAGCCGCATCCTAGGGCTAATGACTACTAGTATGTGCAAAAGCACGAAAAGGCAAGTCGGTGCTCACTCTCTTGAAATGCTACATAGTACATGTAGCTAGACAACGCATTCATAAAATACTTGGTGTGAAACTGCACATTTGAAAGTCAGCTGGATCCATGGAGGTGTGGAATGTACATGTACATGTAGATCGCTGTAGTATTTTCCAGATGAACGACTAGTAGAATCTAGTTCAATCTACCCAGTACCAAGAGTACATAAACCAGAGTGTGCAACTGTGCATATCCATTATGTATCAGATCTGAAACAGCGCAGTTCGTGCACTACGTCACCCTGATGAGGTCAGCCAAGCCGCGACTTGCGTACACACGGTACAGCTCGAATTTTCATGTTTCCATAGCCCGGAAATCAGCCAAGTATTAGTTGGCTTGATTTTAGACGTCCTGTTTCAGGATTTCGGTGTTTTGTGTGACTGTGTACGCTGCGTACGCGCGTACATCCACCGACAAGTAAAGTCACCAGGCTATCCGTCTCAAAAAACCGAAATCAGGACAAACTCAGTGAACTGCACCACCGCGACTGGCCATCTCAGCATTCTGCACAAGGGTTTCGACTCTGACCCAAACAGAAGTAGTTGGCTAGTACTAGTAGTGATATGGCCGCAGGCCGGTCGGTGTGACGCCTAGCTTCATGTCTGTATGGGATCCACGATCCAGGGAGTCTCTAAAATGGTACAATAATGATGTACTTTTGAGTTTTGTACATACATGTACTAGCAAGAGTACATAAACCGCGATAAACCAGAGTGTGCAACTCGGGATGCTTGTGGCCGTGGCTCAATGTAGCTGAACTATCCCGTACATGTATGTAGTACATCATTATTGTACCATTTTAGAGACTCCCTGGATCGTGGATCCCATACAGACATGAAGCTAGGCGTCACACCGACCCGCCATATCACTTCTAGCCAACTACTTCTGTTTGGGTCAGAGTCGAAACCCCTTGTGCAGAATGCTGAGATGGCGAAAATACCAGGCAGGAGCAGAGGGTGCAGAGACTCCGTACTTCTAATAATATTATGTAACACAGGGCAGGACAACAGAGACCAAAAATCCTTGACAATGAGTGTTTTTTGAAACACGAAACTCGGAGTCACGAGAAGGATTTTTGGTCTCTGTTGTTCTGCCCTGTGAGGTAAGCTCTGCCCCTTTTTGAGGTATTGAGCACTGTTTGCAGCAAAGACTACACTCTACAGACACTTTGTCTAATTATTATTATCAATATATTCGCCCCCCCCCCCCCCCACACTGTTGTATGGCAGAACTCGGAAGATCTTCCTGATCCTCGCCGTACTCATTACTCAGCTGAGTCTCGCATCTTGGGTGATCGCTGTCTGCCATGCAGTGACAACGCCGCGTCGTGTGAGCCATGAGACCGACCGACGTCGGTGTGCAGTGTCAAACTAAGCGGTGTGCTGGGCAGCAGCTGAGCGCAGGTGAACACCACACAGGTAGCCTAGTGAGAAGAACTAGCTAATGGAGTAATGTTACTTCAGAAGAAGGCGAACTAACGTTACTTTATTGGCAATCTACTTCAAAAGTAGAAGTACATTAATTTTAGTACTTTCCTTCTCTCTTTCTTGCTTCCTCTCTTTATTGCTTTCTCTCTTGTGTGCTCATCCTGGAACTTTTTTCTGCCCGTAAAAATGGTTTGGTCAGAAGTACACGTACATTATATTCCTTCTAGTACCGGTACTAGCGATTGCATTACATGACTTTCTGGCTAAAATTGGCCCAAAGCCAAAGGTAACAGTGAGTTACCACTCTCTAGAAGGATTAGACACCCGGGCCGGGCCGCATCGATCCCATGGCACCGATGCTCCAAGACATACCGGTACGTACATGTATGGTCACGGACAACAGGGCTATATTATGGATCTCGAGACTTATTTTCATCATGCTGTTTGGCGCGTTGTATGTCCTAACGGGATACCATAAGTATTAAAGTAAGGCTTCAAGAAGTTACATTGTGGTTGGAATAATTAAATGGATGTCACTCGAAGCGGTTGTGAGTTGACCTTATCAATTCCCTCAAATTGGAATTAAAAGATCGGAGGTGACAACGCCATCGGTGTACTGTGAATGCCAATGCATCCATGTCGGGCAGTGATGGTCAGTTCGTATCGCGGAGGTGAGGAGCTAATGCCTTCGAGAAGAGATGGATGGTACTAGTACTCGCGGCCTCGGGCAGGACCTGGTTGGAGACAGAAATGAGGAAGGTTGAGAGGTTGTAATGATGGAGTGCTGATGCCCATACAATTTCTCCAGTGCATCGTCGCAGTTCCTTTTACTGTAGTACATGTACATCGAAGCAATAGCGAGAGTTCCCAGATTACCTAGAGTGCTCAACACTACAAAGATGGAGCATTACATGTACCACAATGGCAGAAGAGAACAGAGACAACCGGCAAAGATCAGTGTTGTAACGCTGCGTTTCATGCACATACATGTACAATGTAGCAAAGCTAAAGACTTCGAAGTATTGTGTTTTGAATGGTCATGGCTTGTAGACCAAGTAAATGACTATGTACTGGCTTGTATAATAGTAATACTTTGCCTTTGGAGCAAATCAGTGTGCAAATCAGGACTGCAGTTACCCACAACGCCACAATGCAACTCAGAGACTACTGGGCATTATTTGGATGAGTGTATCCAACACAAGGTACCTGACGTTGTATAATAATAGTATTATAATACAGATTTCCATCACACTTTCATGTACATGTACATGTAGGTGAGGTAAAACGGTGCATGACTATACCGGAGACAGTATGTATCACATGTGTAAATCAGGTAAGAAGACTCACACGAGTCAATAGAACATAAATTAATTTATAATTAAAAATAAGAAATTACAGCTGTACTCATGCCATCAGAAGGCATCCATGATAATAAGTACTTGACACTTGCGAATCAAGCGGCATTTGAGGCTCTCACTGTCACTGGTGAAGCATGTATCGTTGATGGGACGGGGAAATCAGTGATAGACCCTGCATGATCAGCATCGGAAGTACCGATATTAGTTGGTGGACAAGCCGTTGATTATTCACTCTCATTGTAATATCAAAAAAGTATTCTTTCTAGACCAAAGAGTGGTATATTTGATAACATTTAATAACGATAGAAATATTTACGATACTTCTCCAGACGTTTCGTTGTTCTGAACAACATCGTCAGTGGATAAAGACTGACGATGTTGTTCAGAACAACGAAACGTCTGGAGAAGTATCGTAAATATTTCTATCGTTATTAAATGTTATCAAATATACCACTCTTTGGTCTAGAAAGAATACTTTTTTGATAGTACCGATATTGGCGATAAGTAGTATAGTATAGTATTTATTCATATTTCTCTAGGGCAGTCCCCACAGACCTATGGTCTCCTTACGGGGTACCCTAGCCAATCTAGGATTGCGATACGAAATTGACTTGGTGAAGCATATTCCAGAACAAGGTCTTGTAGCCATACGGTAAGGGGCCGTCCAAGGTTACCAATAGTATTTTCAAAACGAAAAGGTTTCGTTTGGGGGTGGGTGGGTTTGAAGGAGTTTCGTTTTGAAAATAATTATTGAATGCAGATGGAGAATGCCCAGTTACTTCTGGGTGTCGAAAATTGACATCAATATTTTATTGGAATTCGTTTTACCTGCAGAAAAGGTAGGTGGGTGGGTGGGTGCTGGAAAATACTAAAACTTTTCGTTTTGCAAAAACTATTGGTAACCCCGGACGGCCCCTAACGGCGTCCCGAATCCCAATCGTGAATTCAAAGACTATTTTTTCAGTTTTCAGGTCTTTTGCCTCATCTACCGTTCTCCCAACCGGTACCGGAAACTTTGGGCGCGTTCAGACTACCGATAAAAAGTGACCGATTGGGAAAGTCGGCAAGGTGATTTGATCACGTGACGTTACTGGCACGTTACCGGTGGGAAAGTTTTACTGCCGCGGCTGCTGCGGCAGTAAACTTTTACCGGCAGTAAAAAAGTGCTCAGGCTGCATGCGCGCTGGGAAAAAAGGGAAAATCCCTTGTCAGTGCCGCGGTGACAGCTGAAAACTTCACGGTAACGTTAGTTTGTTATCGGTAGTGTGAATGTCCTTCACGGTTTATCGGCATTCACGGTTTGACGGGGTTCACGGTAGTCTGAACGCGCCCTAAGTGATGGCCGAATGCAGTGCTTTGTGCAGTCAGGATGCACACCTGCGCCATAGCAAACATGTTTTAGCAGGTTGACTTGACCAACGAATGGTGGAAATACACGTACATGTACCTATTAGTATTATAAATACGATGATCGACATTGCCCCCCCCCCCCCCCCCCCCCCACCGACATGACAATAATGACAGCGAGTTACACAAAATATTTGGGAGCAAAACAAGACAATGGCGACTAACCTCGGTGAACAATCAAGATGAATTTAAAAAGAAACTGGTAAAAAGGAACTGATGTGCTACAGCGAAAGTAAGGATCCTGACCTGGATCAGTCTAAAGGCGCGCCGAGTTCCTTGCTGTGTTTCGTGTCTGGGGAGGCAACACGGAGTACACGATCGACTCCCTCCTTCCACCCCCCCCCACACACACACATAGTATCATACATGTACACACATGCAATGAGCTGCAAGGAAGCGGCTTTCTAGTGCCGTAGTGGTACAATAATCGTATACCAATATAGTAGGTCCTGCAGCGATCATGGCGACTCATAGCGTGGTGTGGATGAAGTGTGCCAGCCATGGGGAAAACATACCATTCGCACTCACACGCTTGCCTTCAGTATGGTCAATGGGTAAAGTAGCCCGATGATTACGTGACACGTTCACACTATCTTGAGCATACAGTATGCGAACCCTGAATAGGAACGAGGACAACGAATTTCAAAGGCTAATCTAACTAACAAACTCGCGATCACTTTGCACGCATGATTAGAGCGAAGACAATCATTTCACAAGACAGGTTCGCAACTGGCGGGGCACGGACCGCGGTGTTGTACGGACGGCCAGTGACCAGTGGTGACACATGTCGCTGACGGTGAAGATGAACAGTTGGCACAGCAGGGCAGGGCAGCGCATCAGACTCAAGAGGTGAACACCACTAGCAATTATCACTGCCCGACAACATAGTTGTCTGATAGGTACAAATTGCTCACTGCATCAAACAATTGCTGCTGTGACTCGCCATTGCTCGTACATGTAAGTGAATAAAAGAATGAGGAAGAGGCCCTCTTTGCGGGAGGCCATAACTGGCGGCCTCAGGAATGGGCGAGGACTAAGACATGGTGAGCTGGTACGCAAGACGCACACACAGGGGTGCTGACACAATGACAGCTGGCAGCTGCCCCAACCCACCTTGCATTCCACTCAGTCACACAACCTCTGCATGCAGTCTCAGTGCAATGTCGTCTTTCTTTTGTTCTCGACGCCCTCTTACTGTGACGCAGTCAGAGGTTAGAAACTAAAGACCAAGATTGTTTTGAAAACGGGATACTTGAAGTACAAAGTAGACAGTCGGAAGTGCTTGTGGTGATAGCGAGGACACTCACTCGGATTCTCTGGGAGCTGCATGCAGAGCACCGCAGTCGTGATCTCAATGATATCACGCCTCTGGTCAAGAGTTATCAGGCAGCTTTGCTCTGGATACTCCGGGCTGATCCATGCCCAACACAAGAAACACCAAACTGGTTCAACTCCCTACAGACAGTACTCGGTCAGTAGGCAGTAGATGAGCTCTTACTTTATTAGGAGTACAGAATCCCCTCCCGAATCCCCCTCATGGGGGGGGGGGGGGGGCAGGGGGTTGCACAAAACGATCTATCATAATTAGTGTAAAATGTAAAGCATGTACCGGTAAGTGAAAACAGGTGGACGGTTTTAATAGTCAATAGTTTGCAACAATCATGTACTTGTACATTGATATGTCAGGAGTACATTGAAGTACAGTACACAGCAGACAATTAGTACAGTATACTAACGCTACTGCTCCTGCGGCATTCGTGTTCACGAGCAAGAGCAACATTTGCCAAACGACGAGCTCACGCCCCTACATTGCTACTTCCCCTTGCCTATTACTAACCCCCCAAGACAAACAAAGAAGTATACACATGTACATGTAGTAGTCGACTGGCGGAAATTAAAAAAAAATGCACCCAGGCCTAGCGTGTCCCTGCTTCACACTCGCAGGCACAACCGCTCACGCTAGGGTGCACTGCACAAGAAGGCAAAGATTTCCCTGCAACCACACTGTACACACTGGTCATGGTCAACATGAGTGCAAGGACTTCTTTAGATGTTTCAAAACCAATCACAATGATCTCACTCCCCGTCTGAAGCCAGCGTGCTCAACGCACTTCAAAATATCACTATTGATGATGTGCTTATAGTTATAGTGTAGAGGATGATACTGATGCGTATATAGTGTAGTGGCTAGCATGGCTTGGCGGCCGGCCACTTAGCACTCATCATTCATGCATATAGCACCTCTCAATGGCATTCTGAGTCTAATGGACACAGCTGTTGTGTGCTGTGTGCTGTGAATGGCACAGTGGTGTGAGAAAGCCACAGGAAATAAGTCAGTTACTCACCAGGATATATATAATTATACAGCGGAGTACCCCTAGATGCCAAACAGGACAACACCAGGACTGATGGGAACACTAGTAGTAGTCAGAGGTCTCTCCGGTCCCTGACACTGTCTCCATTCATACCTGGCACCTAAATGGCACAGCATAGTACTAGCGTACTATCGCCAGCATGTAATCATTTCAAGTAATTTTAGTATAGCCATTAGTGCCATCATTAGTGTCCCTGACATCTGGGCTGACACTCCAGCTTGAGACATCAAAATCACTCCAAAATGTGATCCTTACACATCAGTGTTAGAACATGCCGATGCCAACGGGTAAGTCAAGCCACAATGCGGAATCCAGCATCACATTCCATATGCATCACCTGACCCAGAGCCTTGTTACGTAGCTCCATTACTGTCAATTGTAAAAATAAAATTATAGACTTGTTGCACCCTTGCCGGCCCCACTGAAGGGGGAACTGAAAAATTCCAATCCTCAGCTCGTGCAAGTAGCAATCTTTCCAATGTTGTAGCCGACCTCATCCGTGTGGAACGGCTTCTGATGCACGGTTGAGGTGAAAAGGCTGGCAATGGGATTTATTTGCCCCATGAATCTGTCTATGAGCCCTTGCCTTGCCTATAGTACAACACAGCCGCACAGATTGAACATCAGAGTTAGATGCACATGCATAGTTGACAGAGTGCTTTCTTTGACTACGGCAGAAAGAGAAACCGACTCTGCTTTCGCAGACTACAGTACAAGATCAAAACATGTGGGGTTTTTTACTCACTCTTTCCTTGTGTAGGTTCTGAGGCAATAGCGGTGGCAGTCCCGGAGTGGACAGCAAGACGTACAGGTACTTCTTCACAACATCTTGAAAGACTAGGCGCTTGTAGCCAAGCTCTCTCTGATCAAACAAACAAGTATAAAATCCGTTCATTGTTCAAAATCATGCACAAGCAACAAAATAACCATTCACGGTTATAGAACTTCAACGATCAGCTCTTCAACTGAGTGAAGTGGAGAACATCAGTGTCCCCAGTGAATTCTGACGATCATTTATGAAGTTTCCTACTCCTTCCACTGATTGATCAGTGTTTATAATACATCGTGTATATCGTCCTATTCTACTCTCCCACCTCACAGCTAGTATGGCTATCATGAGAATGTGTAGCACCGTCCCACCTCTGACAGTGGTACGGAAGCTGAATATTGCTAATGTGAAGGTTGAAGTTACCCTTCCTCAATCCTGCATCCTCTTGTTCTGGAAATGCACTATTCTATCAAACATTGGACACATTCAGTTCCAAAAGGACCACAACACGATGCAGAACTTTTCTAAGTCTTCCCATCACAAGTTCACACTTGTAGCAATTGCAGTGTGAAGTGACACCATGTATCGTCTATATTTAGACACTGTGCCAGAATTTAAGTTTAGGCTGTGGCAAAGGACTTCAGATCTGTCCTTCCAGAAAATGGGTGTGCATTGGTGTGCACTCAGGAGGAGGGTTCAGGAGTTTAAACAATGCAACACCTCATCATGCTATGCCAGAAACTAAGTTCGGGCTGTGTCAAAGGACTTCAGATCCATCCTTCCAGAAGATGACCGGGCGTGCATTTGTGTGCTCGGGGATGAAGGTTTA
The DNA here is from genome assembly GCF_964019385.1 of Sycon ciliatum. Lineage (NCBI taxonomy): Eukaryota > Metazoa > Porifera > Calcarea > Leucosolenida > Sycettidae > Sycon > Sycon ciliatum. Next base: position 9,980,898 of record NC_088644.1, read on the forward strand.
CGAGTTTGAACAATGCAACAACTCATCACCTCTTCACCTCATCGTGAAGTTCATGACATGCATGCATGTATGTTTTGATCGGCGATAGTTTTGCAGTCAGCACAACAGGGTCATTATGATTCCGCCTGCATGACGCTTAACCAACAGCATCAACCACAATTACCAGGCTAAAAGGTCACACTAGCATTTGCATGCAACTATAAAGCCAGAGTGATCGCCACCGCATGATCCTATTCATTCAGTGTAATCTACGGGGGCAAAGAACAGTGCAGTAGGATAGCGCGCTGAAGAACGTGGAACCCAAGAACGTCCAGCCTGAAGTACTAAGAACGCCTTGGCCTACAGTTAAGAACGTCAGTGCTGGTCTTCTGAGAGCTTGTGGGATACATATGATTCAGCACGGATTGTTTCTAAGAACATGTTATAAGAACGCAGCCAGATTGCTGAAAGAAAAGAACGTCCCAGGCTAGCCCCTTGGAAATAACGTTCTTGGGCGCGCGACTCTACTGTACGCTGAATGCACATCCCCTGCCAAGTAACAGTCACACAGCACACTACAAAACACACAATACCTGCTTGTGATCTCTCTTGTAGTCTTTCAGCGCCTCGGGAAGTTTTGCCTGTGCATGGACATGGGAAATGTGATGTAGACATAATGTTGATATGTATACTGATTTAAGAGCAACACGTCCAATCCAGAACAGCGAAGTTCAACCCAGGCTCTCTACCGGATTATGCCGTACAGTCATCAGGGGCGTAGCACCCGCTACGACTGGTACGACCATGGCCGTACCACTTTTCGAAAAGTGTGGTCCGTCCGGAACGTGCAAAACCGTAATAAAAAAAATCAGGATCCATCGATGCATATGCGCATCAGACTTTGACCTTTTTTCTAGACTCTTCGTAGATCTGTTATGCATCTGCAGTCGTACTGAGTACTGACACTACAACAATGTAGTCACTACTGTACTCGACTCGACTGCACACTGCGCCAAAAGTTCCCAGAACACAGGATTTTGTGTCTTTTTTACAAAATTTTCCCGGGGGAGGTCCCCCGGACCCCCCTCCAACACGGCCTTCGGCCGCACCGACCTTTGGTCGTACCACTTCCAAAACCCCTCCTACGCCCCTGGTCATGAACAGTACGAGACAAAACATAGTGGTATACATGTACATCTGTACTCCAGCCCATTCATTCGAAAACTGGCACCCTAACTTTTTGGCGTCTCCCGCACACAGTTGTAGATATCGTGAAAACAACAATACATCCTGCATTGTGTGACCCGTGCAATTACTCCTTGCCACATTTGAGGCCAGAAAAGTCCAAGAACAGGGAAATAGAAATTCAGCCAGGTTTTACAAAATTGGGACAGGTATGCCATGGCAAAATGTATGGAGAAGCAGATCCCAAACCCAGATTTTTGAGATTTAAAGTGGGTTTTTGATCTTCAATTCGGCCCAAATTAGGCTTTCAAAAGCCAGCGGGACTGTTTCCGATGAATGGACTGTAAGTGCATGAAGGTTCAAGGAGGGGAGGGGTAGGGTGCCACGTTTAAGGCCACTTTTGAACCTTAAGCACACTGTTTGCTCGGAGTTCACCCAGTTCAGAGGGTGCATTTCCCTCTATCTGTTTACAATCACACTACCAGACTGTGCAAATGCATGGTCCCATTACAACACTACACACACTCACACATCTTTCTAACCCAGACCTCGAAGTTACGGGCATCTCGGTCTACAGGGTATCCTGTGGGTGACTGTAGGAGAAATATTACTACTCTTGTCATTTATGGGAATACAGTACTGTCAGGTACCGAAGAACGGATTGCCGAGAAACAAACAGGCTAGGATTTCACCAAGGACAGCATACCAATGTATACACGGAGACATAACTGTGCATAGACTGTAATACATGAAAAGAAGAACAGCCTAGGCTAGGAGGCTGACCCTCGGTTCTTCGGCGTCTGACAGTACTGTAGTGACGTTGTACATATGACAGCTATCTGGCCCGTCCCCACTGAAATGTGTACGCTTAAGCAGACATTTTCAAGTCACGGGAATTTCCCGGTCCCGGACAGCCGGGAGAAGAGAGGTGAGTGTATAGGCTTACCAGTAACACATCCATCAGCTGGTAGTCGTCCACTACCTGAGAGAAGGTGGTGTGCAGGACACTACAGATTGGTGCTGAGGGCAGAAATGCGAACAGAAGCAATTGAGTAAGTGATTGCCTTATGCCAGCATTGAGTGAGCGCTTGCCTTATGCTACGAGAAGCCATGCTCAGAACCTCATACTGCTTGTCATCTCCCATCAAGCTTAAAGCATTGCTGCATAATTTATGGGCAGTGTAATGCACTTTTACTGACTCTGACTAACCGATGAAAGTACTTCCGTAGTTACGTAAGAACACTTCAATTTCGTGCGTGTTGCTAGCACTTTGAAACGCAAACCACACAATGAGGATATTATGTCACAGGTTGACCAAAACCAAGAGTGCATGGAACTACACCATATTTCCTAAGCGTCTGACTTCCTAAAAGTGGTGTGGGATATGTTGATTATGCACCCAATGTTCGGCCTAAGCCAATACCGGATGCTGCATTAGGAAAGGACACGGTACTGCATAGCAGTATGATTTGCTTAGCATATGAGTGCATAATGAAGGATGTCGTTTAATTAACGTTCACATTAGACCGTACCTGCGACTTGAAACGGCCGGTTGGCAACAAAGTCCAATGCCTGCGCTTGCCTGTACAAGGATAGTGTCTGCAGATAGCATTGTCGCACTACAATCATCTTTGGTAGATCACTGCCATTGAAAGACACATGGAGCAAAGGGAACGACAGGAGGATGGTACATAGTGAATAAATAGCACATAGGTAAAGCTACTAGATGATTCCTTCTTCTGGCAAATCACATTTAAACAGCTGCTACATCACCTTGTACCAATGAACACGGGCTTTACGTTCACGCGAAACCTCCTTTACGGGTGAAATACACACAATACATGTACGATGAACAGGGCTACTAAGTTATCTGGTTCATTGTATTTACGTCACTGTGTCTTTTTAAGATACTGTAAAACTGGGAACTTTCGGTGGTGTTATATTTCAGTATTTCCCAAAATCAACGGTTTGGTAGCGCGAAAATTTCGGTAAACCAGTTTTCCAGATCCAAACATGCGTTTTGCCCACTGTGTGGCATGGGCTTGTTGAATTTTAGGTCGCGTTTTATTTTAGGTAAAAAATACCTGTACCAAAGTTACCGGAAATATATCTCCACCGAAATTTTCCGGTTTTACAGTAATGACCAGTTTGTGTGGCCCATGTCAAAACACCATTCCATTGATTTATAGCAAATACTACATGAAGTGCAAGGATGGAGTAACACCATATGAACAAGGACAATTTCAACCATCCATAATTGCATACAGCATTATTAGCTCTTCAACACAACTCGCCAAGGGAAAACAGACGCCAAGTCTACTAAGGGGTCGTCGCAAAAGTTTTCTGTCGTCCCTGAAACGAACATCGTTCATTTCGTACTTGGACCCCCTCCCCTCCCTCTGAAACGAACACAGCTTGCTATGCTGGACGACGAAAATCGCATGCATGTACATGCCATATGTACAGTGTCGGTCGACTTGCGTTTTTGGCTCGCACCCCCTCCCCCCCCCCCCCCCCCCCCAAATGAATCATGTTCGTTTCAGGGACGACAAAAAACTTTTGCGACGACCCCTAACTTTGTCATCTCCACGACGTCAAGACTTAGCGCATTGACTTTGACTGTCAGAGATGGTCCACCAGCGCCTTGCAGCAGGGAAGCTTTGCGCAAACCAAGCCGTCCTGGTTTTGGAGCACAGTAACACAGTAAAGTATCACAAGGTGGTGGTGGTGGTTAGACATTGATTGTTGATGTTGCATGAAAGACTGAAGGTTTTTAGCCAGCACGTGTGCAGTTGAATCGTGAGGAACGAAGACTGATCTTAGACCTTCCAGAGTCAAAGAACTGGTGGAAGCAGTTTTTGATTGGTCCGGCCATACCCTCCTAGTCTTTCATACAGTTTGTGTATGATATGCAGGGTAGTCACATGACTTTCATACAGTTTGTGTATGATATGGAGGGTAGTCACATGACTTTCATACAGTTTGTGTATGATATGCAGGGTAGTCACATGACTTTCAAACAGTTTGTGTATGATATGCAGGGTATTCACATGACTTTCATACAGTTTGTGTATGATATGGAGGGTAGTCACATGACTTTCATACTGTTTGTGTATGATATGGAGGGTAGTCACATGACTTTCATACAGTTTGTGTATGATATGGAGGGTAGTCACATGACCTTCATACAGTTTTATCACGATTCCTTTGCCATAACCCCAAAATTTGAACCTTTAGGAGCTATTTTAACCTTTTTAGTATAGCATTTGTACTATAGTGTACGATGTTGCCTATTTTGGGTACAAGACTATAAGAACAACAGGGTACAGCATCTCCAGCACAGTGGCTGGGTGGTATAAGGGGTTGCTTGAGATTCATACTGTTGTGGGTTCAAATCCTGCTTGTTCTCTTCCTTTGTCTTCTTTCTTTTAAATTTTCTTAGTGGAGAGAAAAATTCCAAGTCCCTCCAAAGTCGAAAGATTACAATGCCTAAGTGGTCGATATGAGCGGTCGATACAAGCGGTCGATATTACGGCGATATAGCAGTCCGTGCGCCAGATTCAAAAAAGTCGTCTAAAAGTTGACTTTTCATTTTCCGCACTGGGCAGTTTGCGGGTACTTTTTGAGTCGCATTCTCAATGGTGGACAATTTTGGAAAATGGTTTTGTGTCTATGGCTCGTTTGTTTTGGCATTTCGCTACCTGTGTGGTGAGCCTAAAAATTGCGCTTAGCCGTGGCAACGCAATGGTGTATTCCGTTTTTCAGCCAGATGACTTGTTTCGCTGTGGTCCGGCATCTTCCTAGATTCTCAGCCGTCGTCGAATTTGAGTATTTTCGAAACATTTTTTAGGGTGCAGGCGTGGGGCAAGGCTTTCACTCCCAGCCAATGGCACCATTTGGCATAACTCAGCCCTATGAACACGTCACCAGGCCCTCGTTAGTGTCCAGCCCATATTTCCAAAAAATGGACTGGACTTGATACTTGAGTGTACAGACAGTACTATGCATTATGCACGTAATGACCGTATGCAATAACTTTCGCAAGCTACACGACAAGGACTCGCTGCAGAATAACATAATGATATTCACACCATATGCCATTGTGGTGCACCGTGATACCAATGACAGTATATTTATCGGTGATCAATTGCCTACTGGGTCGCTCCGTTGCCGAGAACGTCAACTTTGCGGACTGTGGAATGACCCGCGACACCGCCAACCACCCCTGGCACAAAGCCAAATGCTGAAAGAGCTGACTGATACGGTACCTAGCAAGTTAACTGGATAATGCGTATCTTCAACAAAACCAGGACATAAAACAGTGCTATGATAAACTACCTCCAGTCACCGGAAACAAATACAGTGCATTCCGCATGTGGATAGAGATTGCACTAGTACATGTATAATTGTATACCAATCTTAGAGTAAGAAAACAAGTTATCGGGTCTATACCATCAGAGTTGGCAGCTATATGTATTGGATTCTCCTGGTGTGCAGAATGATGCTGGCGGCGTGGTTCATATCCACTGTTGGCTTGCTGTCGGCAGTACCTTCACTATCTCACGTCTAAGGCATTTTATAGTCTGCATGACTTGGATCACAACGCCATAGTTATCCTCACGAGAATGGTAATAAATCCAGATCACTAAGGCCTTCTTCATTGCAGTTGGCGCAATACGTTCACGGGATCGCGTCTCCGACCTCCAAATTGTAATTATAGCTGGCTAGTCTGTTGTTTATTGGCAGACAAGAATTGCGATGCTTCTTCAAAAGAGGCAGTTTAGCGATGTCTGTCCATGACATATTCCGCATTGCTGTGTGTGGAAGGAAAGGTGCAACAACATTAGATTGCTGCTGGCCATAGACATCAAACTGCAACATCTGGGCTTCAGCTGTCACAGGTCCATTGACAGAGAGACTGCCGCATATTGCACATACTGCAAACTGTTGACTTCATGCCATCGCCTCATGGATCAGAAGTCACCACACTGAAAGAAGAACAGCAGGGGAAAACAGAACTGATGCAGTTAATTGGCAGCAACAAATTTACTCCTTCATTTCATTCGACGAATTTGAGTCGTGCAATGCAAGAAAAAAGTCAGAGAGCAGGATCTAGGAGAGGGCATGCACCAGTGCTGTTGTGCATAATAATTAGATGCTCAGAATTTCACCACAATAATGCACATAATACTGACATATTTACACTATACAACCTAGTAGTCAACAAATTCAGAAAAAAATCTAGTACTTCAGCTGGTGAAATATCCCACCTCTATCCCCTAAGCTCAAATGTCCCTGTAAAATTGATAAAGGATTGGTAGATGCTCACTCGGAGTGGTGTTTGAAAAGTAACACAACAGGTCATGATGATTTAGAGCATGCTCAATTGTCTCTTCTCATAAAATCACAATATTGCCTGTGCGTGGTTTATTTCGGGTGCAATTGTGGGGCACATAGGTATCACTCTAATTTCTCGTGCATTCGAAAGATAAAGCTTTGGTCTATCACCCCACAAAGCGGCTTCAGTGTCCGCGATGGTTAAATGCCTTACCTGGTGTGAAATTGGTGACCATATTCCTCGTTTCAGCAATTACAAAAGTGAGACATTCGTCCTTGGTGGCTGCTCACGAACTGCAAGCTCCAAAATAATTTTCCAGGGTACGGCCATAGGTGTCTACATCACTCCGAGCCATCTCTCCAGTGTAGGAAAGGTCTCCTGACGAGACTAGAAGGGCTCTAAGCAGCAAATTTCATTGAAATATTCACCATTCGGAGATAGGCGAAATCAACAGAAAACAAGCCCGCAGGTGCGGCGCCTTGGAGGCTACGATTCCCGCGAGAAAATGAAAATCGGTCTCTCAAGGGCCTTGGCGCACGGACTGATAGGTAATATCAAGAGTACATAACCCCCCCCCCCCCCCCCCCCCCCCCCCAGAGTATGCAACGCCGATCCAGCTCTGCATAGGGTCTTGGTCGAGCGGAATCGGATCTTCTGATGTCATGCGTACACTCCACACCAGCGCAAGGCCGGTCTCGAGGCAGGGCACCATTGTTTTTGATCCAAGAGTACCCTCGACTCCCCGGGTTCCCCTCAGATGTGTACGGTATTATGACGCAAAGATCCGATTCCGCTCGACCAAGACCCTATGCAGAGCTGGATCAGGCGTTGCACACTCTGGGGGGTTATGTACTCTTGGTAATATAGGACCAGTCAAAGATCACGAGAATTAGTGGAGGTCGATATAGAAGAGTGATAAGGAGGGTATATACATGACCTCCTTATCAGCAAAACACATGTTGGTGGCCAACAAGTTGGTCCGCCGTGGTCTGACCAACCGGACTGGTTCTGCCGGGCCAGAACTGTCAAAACAGACCAATGACTCAACTACATGGGGACAAGTATGAGTGAAGCAGGCCGGTGAGGGAAGGGTGTGAGTGCAGAGGAGTTGGGTATGGCCAACTTAGCATGTACATTGTGCCCAGGGTGGTGGGTTGCTAACCACTGCATTCTAGGTCTGATAGATGTGGAGCAAAACCCGTCAAGGCAACCACTCGGATGAAGCGACCACCAGTCCCAGGAGACCATTGCAACCAGCACCAAGGGATGCTATTTCCGGTCAAATGACCCTGGATAAGAAGACCACCTGGTAACAGAGACCATGTTGTGAAAGTCCCTTGACCGGTCGTCTTAGACACGCGTCACTGTACCACCATTCTGTTGGTTTCAACAGCCAACCAACTAAAGCCTAATAAATTAATAAAATTAGTAATTTTAATATATTGCATTCCCAACTCATCACAACCACGCGCTCTTCAGCCGAACCATACAGACACCAGCAAGGACACTTCCGTTGAGAGATAATATTGCTCCACGCCTCTAGACAGCTGTTTCGCTCCCTGTCGGAGCTCATCAGTAGAGGATGATAATGATGATAATGGAGGAATGATCATTCTTATACACCAGAAATGGCGCAAGTGCGCGCTTTCCACATAAAACAATGGCATATGCAAGCTGCTAAAATGGTGAAGTGTGAGAACAGCGATAAATAATCATAGTACGCGCTCATTGGTGGAGAAACACACCACACAAGCGACGAAAATCTTACTCGGAATACTGATGCCAATGGAAAGTACATGTATGTTGTTTATTATTATGATGTTGCAATGTCCATGTATGCAGGCGAGGCGAGACTCACCGCCGAGATCCCCCAACGCGACAGGCTCGGTTGCCGTTCAGGATTCACACCGACCTGTCCGCCCGTCAACAGGATCGACAGCGGGAGGCCCCACTGATGCCGATGTCGATGCACACCAGGAAACTTGTAGTCATATATATTTAGTTCTGAAATTTTAATATAGCTATGAATAGGATGAAGGCCGCAGACATCACGCAACTACGTTACTTGTTCGACATGTATTTACTGTGTATTTTATAACAAAAATATTATTGAAAACCCATAATCGATTTTCTTGTTCCTATCGTCAGTGGGAAAAATACGGAACTAAGGATACAACCAAAGAAACTGAAGTTTAGTACTGTAAATAGAAAGGTGTTAGAAATAACAACAAGATACAAGTGCAATAAAACCACTAGAGGAAACGCAAAAAGGTAACAAGATTACGTAACCAAAGGCGAGAAGGCGCTAAACGAAGTGTCAACCTACGAATACAACTTCAGTGCAACAACGTGCTCCTTCTGCTTACACAAAACAGGCTTATGAATACGTATACAAACTGCCTCAAGGACTTTCAACTGTTGGACATAACGCGCACGACACAGTACAGAAAAATGAGAGTCATCATACACACTAAGACAGTCAGGACGAGATAACAAGTGTAGATAGACAGCTGACTTCTTACGATCAACACATTCATCCGCCTCATCTCGCTCCTTCCCACCCGACTCCTCCTCGTCCATCTCATCATCCTCTTCCTCGTTCCGCTCGTCATCCTCACGATCATCATCACTACCATCATCTGCCTCGTCCTCTGTCTCCTCACCAACCGTTTCGTCATTCAATTGCTCTTCCATCCTCTGATCACCTGTCTCATCCTCCGTTTCTGTACAGACCACTTGTCTCCCATTTGCTAGCTGCTCGTCCCGTGAGCGGAGTTGTTCCTCCAGATCCGCTTCACTCACTGACTCATGATCCTGCTCGACCTTCCTTCTGTTTGTTGGTATTGTCCACAACGCGCTGTTCTTGGCCGGTTCTGGCATAAATATCTGTGGAGTAGTTTGCTGTTGCCCTCCGAGGTCTCTGGATTAATGTGGGTGCCGTGAGAGTTGGTGATGCCAGCGCGGGTGTAGGTGGGTCCACTGCAGCCCCCGCCACAAGAAGAGCCGGTGGCGGTTCTGGTGGTGGCAAGGGCAACGGTGGTGCTGCTGGAGTTGGTAACTTGGGCAGCCTAGCCCTCTCACACGGTACCGCATTTTGTGTTGGCTCAGTCTGTACCACTGGCACAGGGGGTGGGTTCTTGCGCGGTCGGCCACGCTTCGGCCGCTTGGATTTAGCTGCATCCGGCAGAATATGCAGTGGTACATGCTGTTTGATACGTGCGGTCAGGTGTTGAAGGGTCCTACCAACGTACCGGCTACCACAATTCCGGCACTCAAATTGGTAAACCAAATGGCTCAAAAGATGGGATGGTAGGACGTCCTTCCTCACCATGAACGCACGTATCGTCGTGAATACAGGAATGAAGTGTGCTGCGAAGTATGTTTTCAGTACTAGCGTCTTGATTGCGCGGCACATGGTCAGCGATGTGTTTCCTTTCCAAGGCAAACAAAGATAAATTGGGCATCGAGCAGGACCAACGCTCACTTCTTTCGATTTGTATGCTGTCTTCATTAGTTTATTGAGTACATCTTCAGGGTATCCGTTCTTTAGAAACACAGACTTTAAGAATTGTAACTCCTCGCTGAGTTTACTCGGCCAGCAAATGCGCCGTGCCCTGTATACTAGGTTCCGCACCAAATTCACTTTGTACTGGTAGGAGCAGTACGAATCATACACAATATACTGCCCCGTGAACGTCGGCTTTCTGTATACGGAGGTAATGATATCATCATTCGATTTCTCAACCAATACGTCAAGAAACGAGAGTTTGTTGTCGTGCTCGTGCTCGCAAGTGTATTTTAGAGACGGATGCAAGCTATTCAGATGATGAAGGAAGTGGTCGCACTGCTCCGTGGAATCAAAATACGTAAACGAGTCGTCAACGAACCGGACATACAGCTCAGGCCACAGCGACGCATCAATCAAGGACTCACAGTAACCAACAAAAATGTTTGCGAGCACTGGACCAAGTGGAGAGCCCATGGCTACTCCATCCACCTGTCGATACATAACATCATCAAACGAAAACTCTACGCCCGTCGTGACGAGAGACATGAGTTTACGAAAGGAAGGTTCAGGTAACCATGGTGTGTCAACGTCGCTATTACGATACAGTACATCTGAACATATGTCAATGGTCTCTTCTAAAGGCACATTTGTGAACAAACTCACTACATCAAAGGAACACAAGTGCGCACCGGAAGGAACTTTGTGGGTGCGTAGGAGATCTACGAACTCGAAGCTGTCTTTCACATTGTGCTTACAATAATGATCTTGTACGGCTCCCAAGATAACCCAGAGCCACTTCGATACTTTGTATTGCGGTGAAGCCACCATCGATAATATTGGGCGCAGAGGACAATTGGCCTTATGTATTTTAGGGAGTCCATATAGACGCGAGAGCAAGAGCAATTGGATGACGAAACGGTTGGTGAGGAGACAGAGGACGAGGCAGATGATGGTAGTGATGAAGATCGTGAGGATGACGAGCGGAACGAGGAAGAGGATGATGAGATGGACGAGGAGGAGTCGGGTGGGAAGGAGCGAGATGAGGCGGATGAATGTGTTGATCGTAAGAAGCCAGTTGTGTATCTACACTTGTTATCTCGTCCTGACTGTCTTAGTGTGTATGATGACTCTCATTTTCCTGTACTGTGTCGTGCGCGTTATGTCCAACAGTTGAAAGTCTTTGAGGCAGTTTGTATACATATTCATAAGCCTGTTTTGTGTAAGCAGAAGGAGCACGTTGTTGCACTGAAGTTGTATTCGTAGGTTGACACTTCGTTTAGCGCCTTCTCGCCTTTGGTTACGTAATCTTGTTACCTTTTTGCGTTTCCTCTAGTGGTTTTATTGCACTTGTATCTTGTTGTTATTTCTAACACCTTTCTATTTACAGTACTAAACTTCAGTTTCTTTGGTTGTATCCTTAGTTCCGTATTTTTCCGACTGACGATAGGAACAAGAAAATCGATTATGGGTTTTCAATAATATTTTTGTTATAAAATACACAGTAAATACATGTCGAACAAGTAACGTAGTTGCGTGATGTCTGCGGCCTTCATCCTATTCATAGCTATATTAAAATTATTATCTTCACGTAGATTATTTGAAAATTAGTAATAATTGACCTTTTGATTCCAACATCCCTACAGTGCTATCGGTCGCCGAAGAACTGGGGGGGGGGGGGGGGGGGGGGGGGAGGGGTCAGCCTCCTAGCCTAGACCGTTCTTATATTCATGTATTACAGTCTATGCGCAGTTGAGTCAGCGCGTATACATTGGTATGCTGGGCTTGGTGAAATTCTAGCCTGGCCGTTCTTCGGCGCTACCCGACAGTACCGTAGTGCCATTGGCCATAGAAAATTGATTGGAAATTGATTGGAAAGACTCACGGTCCACGCCCACGGTTGATTCCAACTCAACTCCACTTTCATACGGTGTCCCGCCATTCAGTACAATGTCATAGCTCCTGAAAGAGAACACGGTGGCCACAACCACATGCAAAGCTGTAACATACCCTTGAAGCCGACTGTGATAGCACAGAGTCAGACACAAGCAGAAACATGCTGTCTGTTAATTGTGCCTGTATGAGACTCAGATGCACAGAAGAACAGTATGCGTATCCCTCTTTCTGTACCATGCCAAGTACACTGTATCATCACCGATAGATGCTGAGCATGATCTAGCTAAGACTACCTCCATCAGTGTTACCTGCATCTGATATGCATTTTTTCTCTACAAAATCCACATATCTCCAGACACTGGGGTGAATAATGGAGTGTGGTGGTGGGGCATGAAAACAGGTAAGACAAATAGAGCTCAGTTTCACCTCATCCACTTTTGTTACAGAATACAGAGACTCCGTTTGCCTAGTAAAGAGAGTCTCTAGGAATATCGGGCATGCAAACAAAGAGATTATTAGCTACTAGATTGATTGGACCCAGTTGCCGGCGAGTGGAGTTTTCTATTTCATTCTTTACTCTGTAACTCACTTGTTTGCTATAGGAGCACCAGTGGCACTTGTCAGGTCAAGGGCTCCCCAACCACAGGACAAATCTGTAATTTCATTGCTTTTCTGCAGGGCACAAATTTCAGGAATGAATCCAGAAAAGACTAAAACAGCATCTGACAACGACACGACAAGCTAAAGAACAAAAAAAGCGACAGAATTTCCCCAAAACAGCCCCTGACCGGGTGGAAGCTACATCACTGCAAGAATTCTAGCACGTGTCCATTATCCATTGCATCGATTTAAGGCCACACGTTTTTATTTCTATGTTTCTCGTCACCCGCGCGCATACGATTCAGGAGTCTGGAAGAAAAAAAACTGTACTGCACTGTACTATGCACATTTGGGGCCTAGCACAGTCATGCACATGTGCACCCGGCCTGGCCTGGCCTATGCGAGGTCGCTTGCGTAACTCGTTGTACCGAGAGTAGATCTACACAAACCTAAATATGTAGGAGTACGAGTACTCTTGCGAGTCATGGGTGCACCCGTGACCGACCTTGCCGTGTACTGACTACAAGTACAAGCGCGAGGATCTAGTTTCGGCATGCACTACTAGTACTACCATGCTTGTCGGAACTGTGCCGGAAGACTCGATGTTCTCTCCGCAACTGTCGGGGGACGCTCTCACTCCTGTTTGTCGGCAGAATGGAAGAAGGTGAGCTGTTTTCCTTTAGAGTCGTTCGAGGACCGCGGCCGCTTGCCTCTCTTCTGAAGTGGACAATCGTCGATGTCAATGAGTCCATGACAGTATGCGATGTTTTCCGTCAGCTGGGGAAAAAGATTGCAGACTCTGATGCCGTAACAGACGAAGATCTTGTTTGTCAAGTGTCAGCGTCGTCGTCAGGAAAGGATGCCATTGAGGTCAGTGCATCACAACGAGTGGCGCGCCTGTCCAGGTTTGGGTTTTTCTTGACGATTGTTCTCCCTGAAATTTCGCCAGCACCATCTCAGCGGGGACGAACAAATGCGTTTTCTGCGCTGATGCTAGGTGCCCAAGCTGCTTCTTCCGCGAAACTACCGGAAAAACACATGAGTGATGATACTCTGCGCGGTGACAGACTATTGGAGAACGACATCATCGATTGGTGGGCAGTTGCGAAGCTCGGATTCAGGAATGGCTTGGAGACTAGTGTTGGTAAATCGTTCATTCGGAAATTGCGTTCTGTCCTCTTCGAGCTCACATCTGATCGTGTTGAACGTCTCCAGGTCAGAGGGTGCGCTGTTCCTGCTTTGTTTGAGCCCCTCCTGAAGAAGGACTACAACAACCCTGGCAAGCATGGCCATAAACGTTTGCCTCCTCTCCCCAGGACTATGATTGAGGAGATGAGCCAGTCTGTGTTGGAGCTGTCCAGTGTACCAGCTGTACAAGTAGAATCCTGGACAACAGTGCGCGACGGACTGCGGTTGCTTGCCAAACAGCTGGATAAGTACATCGTGTACTTGGATGGTACAGCTCGCATGAACAGTGTGCACGAGAGTATGGAGCCTGTGAGGTCCACTGAATCTGGTGAGAATTCTAGTCTGGTGCGGCATTCAGCACGAGTCCGAACAGCAGAGAAATGCCAACGGTATGGTGAAGTGGAAGCTGCTCTGAGTACGTCCGAGCCGTATAGCTGTGCTATCCACCTGAATGATTTCCTGCCAAACGATCGAAAGGAACGCTACAAGTTCATCCATGGCATGGAGCTTCCGTTTCCCTATGAGCTTTTCTCCTACGACCCTGGTAGTAATGTTGGTTGCCTTTGGTGGGCATGGAAAGTGCCGGTGGACCCTGCTGACTCCAATTCCACTGCAAGTTTGAAACTAGTCAAGCAATGTGAAAAGGATGTCCCATCATTTGCTACCCGTGCAATGAGAAAGAAGTTCATCGAGCGATACCAGATGGTGACGGAGTGCAGCCCTGCCGTTTTGAGAAACATGTTCCAATTTGTCTCCGGAGATGTAGCCCAGTCATCCTGTGCCATAAGCAAGACTGTACAGGAGAGATTAGCGTTTGCCCTCGACGCTCAAGACCCTGACATTGCCTTTGATCTACGTGCCCTGAATGAAGGCCGTCAAGGGAGGTATGATGCATTCTGGGAGGAGTGTGACAAGTTCCTAGCTGACCAAGCCCTCACGGCTGTTGATGACAGGCGCCACGGACAAGTTGTGCACATGGCAGCAGCAATCTCAACCCGTGATCTTGTTGAACAAGTTGGCAAACGCCTGCCCGAAGACAGCCCTGTTCCCTGTGAGTCATGGGTGAGATTGCAGTTCTGCCCGAAGAACACCTCCCATGCTGCTGCTTGTCACTACACTGGAAAGCTAGACATCAAGCACATGGTCCAGGCTCGACAGCTCAGCCACAACCATGTCGACGGCCACTACGCCGCTGCCCAGTTCCGCTACTTGAAGGAGTTTGCCGTCATGTTCCGGGACGTTTGTACTCTTGTGTGCTTGGATGACAAGCACATGCTGAAAGTGGGGGAGCCAAATTTCCCAGTAGCTGCTGTGGACAGGGGCAAAGCTGTGTTGGTCAGCAAGGATGTCGCATTCGTTGTTGCTGATCATGACTTCACAAAGGTCAAGCTAGTACCATCTGTTGCTCTAGTTGTCGATATCCCCGAGTCCGTGTGTGACAGTTTCTACCGTGGGCAAGTCATAGTCTCTTTGAAGGAGGCTGCGTTTCAGCCATCATCTGCTGTCCGCCATGCTGCTGAGCTCACAACAGCCCTCAAGCAGTGCAAGGTGAACACCATCGTCCATCCTGTTCTTGCTCTTTACACTGATGGTGGCCCGGATCACAATGTCACCTTTGCATCGGTCCAACTCTCTCTTATTGCCCTGTTCAAGCATCTGCAGCTGGACTACCTCATTGCAGTTCGGACGTGCCCGTATCAGAGCTACAAGAATCCTGTGGAGCGGGTCATGTCCCTGGTCAACCTCGCACTGCAGTCAGTTGGCTTGATGCGAGCCAAGATGTCTGACGACATGGAGGCTTCCTTCAAGTCAGCAAATAGCACAAAGGATGTGCGGGAAGCTGCCACAAAGAAGGAGGGTCTAATGGATGCACTGCTGCAGTCTGTGGAGCCAACAAAATCGTTAGTGTCGGACTACCTCCACCGTGTGCCACTCGACGGCAAGAAATTCGTCACTCAGCAAGCTGCCAGTCATGAGAACATTGATGCTCTGTGCGCCATCCTTGCAGACATCGATCTAGATGTGCGGCGTTCAATGACCAAGGCCCAGCTCTCCCAATTGCCCAAGTTCCAGGAGTTTTTCCAGCACTGCTGCATTGCACAGCACTACTTCTTCGTTGTGAAGAAGTGTGGCAGTCCCACATGTGCCATCTGTGGACCACCTACACTGCCGGCCGAGTCGTTCCAGAAGCTACACCACTTTCCGTGCCCTGTCCCTGATGGTGACCACTACAAGGCCTTCAGTGATGTGTGGGGCACCCAGACCTCTGGAGAGCACCGTCCTTCGTTGAAAAAGGCAGCTGGAGATGGAGCAGCGAAAACGATCCCAGCCACGACTATCCCGCTTCGGAAGGAGAAAGTCCGTCTAGCCGTTAAGTGCTCTGACTGTACGAAGCCACGCTGTGTGTTCTCAGAGTCCCGTCTGACGAGGGACAACACGTCTGCCCTCGAGACTGCATTCGACGACTCGGACTTTGTTTGTGGTGCACCATTGCTCCCCGCCAGCCACGCACTCTACCGGGTCGCCGTTGTCCGGGATGGACTGACCTGCTCGACTGAGGTTTCTTCAGTCTACTTCTCATCGAAGCGGTTCCTCGATGTCTGCTATGTCTGTGGATCAACGGAGCCCACAGAAGTTCCCGCTGCAGTGAAGGCACAGTGCCAAGTTGCAAACCCAGTGTGTGCAGCATGTGCTGCCTCTGGCAAGTCTGTCAGGAGCAGGAAGCGTGCAGCGAAGCGAACGCACGCAGTCACGGAGGACGCTTGAGCCACACTTTTTCGGAGCAGTGGCATGTATTTTAGTGTTTGGTGTTTGATTTCCTTCTTTTGTTTTCCGCAAGTCTGATTAGTACCAGTACAGTACCTAATTGATGTGAATGTTCCTGTGACAAGGTGGTATTCCTACTTGTTGCAAACTTTGGATGCTATTTTACACGGTGTATTGGTCGATTTGAGTATGACCAAAGGTCTAGTACATTTTTTTATTTTTCGGTCATGTTTTTATTTTTTTCCACCTCTCGCATACGATTTGAGATTTTCGGGTGACGAGAAACATAGAAATAAAAACGTGTGGCCTAACGCATCTCCATAAGTCGGAACACAAGCTCAGCTGAGTACCCGATGCTGAGTACCCGATGCTGAGTACCCGATGCTGAGTACCCGATGCTGAGTACCGGACGTGAATAGTACATGCAGTAAGGTATTGATTATACTCACTGTATTTTGACAAGTCATTGACAGCTCAAATAGTATACCTAGGTAAAGGAAAGATGGACGTAACATACACAATATACTTAGGCAATATCACCTCGGATGGAAATGTACTGCTCGACAGTCGGTGTGTGTGTGTGTGTGTTTATGTATGTAGGTATGTAGGTATGTATGTATGTATGTGTGTGTGTACGTGAAAGCATTCGTTTAGTTAGAACGGTGTGCCTGGAGCACTGTGTAACACTGCTTTGTCACAATACGAAGCAATTCAAGATGATAGCAATGTACTAGCATCAACAAGGCCGGCGCTGGCTAAACAAAACAAAATACCTTCTCGTATAAAGCTTCTGGGTGCTACTCTATACCTCAACCCACCACCAACCCACACATCACAACTGCACTCCCCAGCCGTCCTCGACCTGGATGGAATGAATCTGTGCAGGGCCGAATGTTTCTCTGCTTACCCTTGCTCTCAACCCGGCAACACAATATGGGCCGCGATCAGCTAAAACATGTCTTTGGGGTTTCGTAAAAAAGTTGGGAAATGACGAAATGAAAAAAATGTTTTTTAGGAGCGCGTTCACTCTGCACTTCATTCAAAAATTCATGATGTGGCGATCATCTTCTCAAATTTTGTTCAAACACTTGTTTGGCGTTCTACTTCAACTCCAGTAGCTGGCGAGCAAAGACTGACAATGTCCGCATCTAGTGATACTAGAGCAGCTCGCAGGGCCAGACGATCGCTGTGCATGGCCCAGGTTTGTTCAGGTGTCTGCAAGTCCGTGGCGGCGGGTCTGCAGAGCGACGCTGACAATTTGTTGGGATCTCATTGATGTTGATGTCGACAGCGAAGCTGAATCGTCCCCGTCGTCTCCAGTAGCGAAGAGGCACAAGTTGTGGGCTAGTACATAATCATTAAGGCGGCGAACCGGCTGCCTTACGACGTTACTTGCGTTCAGCTCTCATGGGACGTCTGACGCAGTCTCGGAAACGCAGGCGACGATCGAAAGTGTCACTGCCAGAATCGAAAGAGTATGCAAGTGCAACGCCGCCCAGCGCATCGTGTTGCTTTCCAGGGAGAACGTGGGCCATGCCTTAGACATGCTCAAGTCGGTGTCAACATCTTTAGTTCCGTTGTATTGTGCT
Organism: Sycon ciliatum; assembly: GCF_964019385.1. Taxonomy (NCBI): domain Eukaryota; kingdom Metazoa; phylum Porifera; class Calcarea; order Leucosolenida; family Sycettidae; genus Sycon; species Sycon ciliatum. Next base: position 9,998,945 of record NC_088644.1, read on the forward strand.
CCGCCACAAAAGCCACTAAGTAATAGTTTGTCTCTTTGTGTCAGACTGTGCGAAAACTGTCATTTTCTATTTCAAAGTACATATTTTGAAAGCGGTGTTTGGGGCAGTTGTAGACTACTGTTCTGCCCTGTATCACCTTCAAGAGGTCAAGTAAGGTCCCAAGAACTGTTTTCTGGAGGAAAACAAAATTTGAAAATTTTCACCCAAAGACATGTTTTAGCTGGTTGTGGCCCATATAGCATTCACGGCAGTGTGCTCCGGTGCCTGAAATGTGTGTGGTGCTATCACCAAGCAGGGGAATTTCAGGACACACAGTTGTATATCTATATGATATACTGGCAAACCGCTACGGCTACAGTTTCACTGTGTTGCCAAATCGGGTGCAGATTTCCAGTCAACACTTTGCACTGTTAATTAAACAAACATGGACCGAGAACGTACATAATGAATGTGAGAGGCTCGCAGCTCGAATGATAAAGCTGGCATCAGTCAAACTTTTTCCTGGCGTCTGGAGAAAACCGACAAAGAGCAACACAAGAAATTCACATCTCGCTATGATTTACTTGATACAAACTATGAGCCCATAGAGGACTTGAGATCTGAAGAAGTTGTTCAATAGAAACGAGTCTAAATCCACAGCTGTGTGTTCTGACTATCATAATCGTTTCATGGCCAGCAATCGAGGACATCTGAGAGTTGTAATTTTTGTACTCCTCCAAGGTGTGATTTTTGGCGTGCTGGGCCAAGCACAAGGAAGCCATCTGCAAAAAAACTGCAGAAAATGGTTGTTGTTTGATCCTTTGGTGTAATCTTTGTTTCTAGTCGAAGCTAGTTGCTGTTTGGAGCAGAAACGCTGAAATTGACTATTTTCTGCATGGACTCATACATGTACTCATGTACTCAGGCATGCAGTCTCACTCGTATTTTAGCTATTTTTCTGGAATGGATGCTGCTCTGCGCCCCTTGGTGAACCTTTCCTGCGCTCGTGGAGCAGCTGAAAAGGACCACTGGTATGTCTGGTTCCTGGTTTGAAAGTGGAGAGTCGACTTTTGTGCCTTGAAAAAGGAGTAGAGAGCGATAAAGGTACGTCTGTGGCTTATTTTTGAGTGCTCCTCGTACATTTTTGATCGTGATAGAAATTCTCAGACCAAAGTCAGACCAAAGTCAGTGCGATGATGGCCGTACAGTTTTCTTGTGGATTTTTTAGTTGTTTCATCTCGTATCTATGTCAGTATCGTGATGGTGAAGTGGGGAGGGTGATTTTCTTCCTCTAGGCTTCGTTCGGCCGACTTTGCTTCGTCCTCGTTGAAAAGTGATCCTGAAAAAAAGGTCGATTCGCAAAATTATGTTGATTTTCAATGTACGTGGTGACATGCGATTGCTGGCTATGCGTGAAATTTACTGTTCGGTTACCACGTGTTCTACACCGTTTGTCTCCTTCTTCATCTTGAAGCTGCTCAATTCACACCTTGTTTTGCCCGTTTGTTAATTGTGCCTGGGTTTTATGCTGTTTTCGCACTCCCCCCCCCCTCTCTCTCTCTCTCTCTCTCTCTCTCTCTCTCTCTCTCTCTCTCTCTCTCTCTCTCTCGGTCTCCTTATGTCGCCGTCTGAACAGTCCAGTGAATACTTGTAGTATGTTTTGAACTGTCACCCTAGTTGCGAGTGTGTAATTGTAGAACAGTAGAAGCTCAACAGCGGTGCTAACTCCCCATCATACAGCTAACTGTGCCAATCTTTTCGCAATGAACAAGTTTGTAAAAGTACATGGTACAACCTGTAATTAACCCTCTACTGTCCGTTCATACAAGCATCGATCCGATGGTGAAGAAATTTTGAAATTATCGTAACTAGGTCAAATCTCGGTCTTGAAAAGAGTTCTGCAGGATATTCCCGATCATGCTCCTAGCTACCTAGCTGCCAGTTCTGCACTGGATCTGGCAACTTCTAAGGGCCGGGTTCCACTGCGGCTCCGCTGCTCCGCTGCTCGTCTTTCGCGGCTTGAAACGTCATCATTACCATAGTGACCGCGGCTCGAGCTGGAGCAGCGAGGCCGCGGCTCACCGCGAGCTTTTGCTACGATTCTTCACCAAAAACTGCGAGCCGCGGTCGCGGCTCGACCTGTTTCCCGTACTTTGCATTGTTTTGTACGCCAGAATTTTAAAATTCAAATTTTAATTCGTTGCGCAGGCCAGAACACGAGGATTTTTTTGATTTCGCGCGCGCAGGCAGGTGAAACGTCATCAAAAAGTGTGGAGCACGACCGCAGTACCGCGAATGGCGAGTGTCAGTGGAACCGCGCTGCTCCGCTGCATGCAGCCAAGTGCCGCGGAGCAGCGGAGCCGCGGAGCCGCAGTGGAACCCGGCCCTAACCATTATCCCTCCACACATTCAAAGAGTTACCTTGACAAACTTCCATGACTTGTCATCTCTCTCGGCAGTGGTAGCAGACGTATACTGGATATTGCTTAGCACCTGAGAAAATACAATAAAGATTAACACACTGTCAGACTAGTCAGAATCTGTCACCAAACACTCTGCCCGGGGGCATGTTTTACAAAGCTCTGCCGATGGATTGTGAAGGAGAAGAAGCAGGGGAGATGAGAAACACCCGACGGTGGGGCCACAGAATGTGGCTACACCAGTGAAGCAGACCCAGCCTAGCTGACAGACTGTCTCGGAATCATTACCAGAACTACACGTACGTACCGCAAAAGAGAAAAGAGGGGAATTATGGTAGTGAGAGAGGGAGAAAATGAAAGGCAGGTGGCTGCCAAACAATGGGATTCACACTTCATGCAGAATTTTGCAGCATTTCAAATAATCATGGCCAGCAATCGAGGATATCTGAGAGTTGTAATTTTTGTACTCCTCCGAGATGTGATTTTTGGCGTGCTGGGCCAAGCACAAGGAAGCCATCTGCAAAAAAACTGCAGAAAATGGTTGTTGTTTGATCCTTTCGTGTAATCTTTGTTTCTAGTCGAAGCTAGTTGTGGTTTGGAGCAGAAACGCTGAAATTGACTATTTTCTGCATGTACTCATACATGTACTCATGTACTCAGGCATGCAGTCTCACTCGTATTTTAGTTCTTTTTCTGGAATGGATGCTGCTCTGCGCCCCTTGGTGAACATTTCCTGCGCTCGTGGAGCAGCTGAAAAGGACCACTGGTATGTCTGGTTCCTGGTTTGAAAGTGGAGAGTCGACTTTTGTGCCTTGAAAAGGGAGTAGAGAGCGATAAAGGTACGTCTGTGGCTTATTTTTGAGTGCTCCTCGTACATTTTTGATCGTGATAGAAATTCTCAGACCAAAGTCAGCGCGATGATGGCCGTACAGTTTTCTTGTGGATTTTTTAGTTTTTTCATCTCGTATCTATGTCAGTATCGTGATGGTGAAGTGGAGAGGGTGACTTTCTTCCTCTAGGCTTCGTTCGGCCGACTTTGCTTCGTCCTCGTTGAAAAGTGATCCTGAAAAAAAGGTCGATTCGCAAAATTACGTTGATTTTCAATGTACGTGATGACATGCGATTGCTGGCTATGTCCCTGATAGTGCTTACCTTTTGCCGATCAAACAGTACAACCCTCACTTGCCTTCGCAACACGCTTACAGCTATCAAAACAGAACGTAAAATCCAAACAAGCATTCATAGAGCATTTCCACACTCATGGCAACTTGCCAGGTCATGGCTGCATCAACAGCCCGGGTACAGGCTATATGTATATGGTTAGTACAGGCGATAAGAGAGTTAGGCATCATACATGGTGCTTTTCACACCCAACTGATCATACATGTAATAGACAAAAAATCGATGTGGAGGCTTAAAACATGTACTTCGAAGTAATAGAGCTCACACAATGCATTACTTTGCTTTGATCTACGTAGTGCTACATTGCAGTACAGTTCATCACGTGCCGTCCAGAACCCCCTCCACATACTACCAATCATATTGGTATCTGTCAGCCTGCAGTCTCCTACTTGAAGCCAAGAGAATAGGTCTTTGTAACAATAACCTGCTCTAAAGGCACGATGTATTGGTAATGACAATGTGCATTGCTCCAAACCAGAACGCCTGAATCTTTTTGGGCCACGCCCAGTCCTCCTGGATAGGAGGGCAGGGAAGGGGGGGGGGGGTATTTCAATGTAAGAACCAATTCCAATTAGAAAGCATCTCCTCCCTTCATTGAAGGGAAACCGCTTAATGAAATTGCACCGATGTGCTCAAGACTTCAGACTTGAAGTGCTCATGCACGCCGAGTACTTGTTTAAGGTGCTTACTGCGTGTGACCAGGGGTATCTTGCGACAAGAGACTATGGTTACGCCGCGACAAACCCCTGCCGGCGACGACTTGATACTGCCAGCCGCACTGTCCCAGTTCAGTCCATCCAAGAGCAGACCGGTGTTGTCGACACGGGGCTCCAAGAAGTGACGATACGTGAATTCACCTGCGGAACAAATGGCAAGGAATGGATGATGGATATGCCTGCATAATCATACCACTCGCCTCCCTGCTCTGAACACAAACACTATGCCGAGTTACTTCAAAAGTTGTAGAAGACTACACATTTAGGATGACACTTGCTTGACACAATACCATGCTTTACAGCAGTTCTCTGATTACCTTGAATTCCTGTTTGAAACATTTATGAGTCCAAGATTACCCTGACAGACTCCACAACACAGGCACTGTTGAATAATGCTATCATTAAGACTAAAAAGGCTCAAACTTATGAAGTTATACTTATAGTCATATTTGTACATGAGTGCGTGCGCACATGGATGCACACATACATACACAGGTACCAGGCATCACACGGTATGGTGATCCGATTCAAGTAACCAGGCTCTTCTAGTGGTGCAATTTATAATCATACTAATACTGCGGACGAAGCCCTCACCCTTCGCTTGCAACTCCGCTAGCATAGAGCGCCTGAAGCCAGATGGAATAGCCCCCATTGAACGCAGAATGTCAGCTATAGACGGCTGCAGAGTAGAACAACGTATGGGGAGAAGCGATAACTGTTCGAGCATGCAATGTAGACAGAATTACAAGGACTGTAGTACAAGTGCACCATAGATGTGTCACTATGAGCAAGTCATGATGCAGTAGAGTCGGAATTCGGGATAATACTTCAGAAGTACTAGCCTGATAGTACTTCAGAAGTACTAGCCTGATACGGTACACTGGCAAAGCAACTACAAACAACTACCAATGATGCTTTAGCACTTAATTCAAGATGAAACACTTGTTGGGAAGAGATAGATGATGGACCGAAGACCACTGGCAATGTATCGTTGGCAGTGTTTCTCCAGTTTCTCTAGGCGACCTCACCTGAGTTACTGCCTGTCTAAGAAGCTTCCAACGGTTTTCACTGGGAGATCTAAGAGGAAGCGGAATGCAGTAATCAAATTTTGAATTATGACACACATTACCTAAGGAACAGGAAAAAGTCTGAAGAAGGTCGCTGCCCCCCCCCCCCCCCCCCCCAACATATCAGAGATTGTGCCGATTGACGGACACTTGCCGTAGATCGTAAGAACAAAATAGTTGAAAATATCCATTAGTAATTCAGTAAAGTGTGACGCATACTCGGCCTGTATTCATCATCACATCCAAAGTACGTCACTCATCATTCATTAATGACTCGTAGCTTGCTTCATGAACACACAACACGAAAGAAGCAGCAGGTATCATCATCTGGAGCACCACAACTTCATTTGTGCCTTTGTGACAATAGGACTTCGTCCCACTTCCACCCCCCCCCCCCCCCCTCTCTCTCTCTCTCTCTCTCTCTTTCTCTGTCTCCCTCTTACCTTGTTTGCTTTGTGGGTAGTTCAGGTGTTTCATCATCATCGGACACGTCGTTATCTTCTTGTTCTTCCTGCTGTTCTGAAGTGAACCGAGAAATGGAAGCAATGAGTGACACACTTTGAGGGAATGAAGAGGGGAAAAAGTCTGAAGAAAAACTGACTGTTCCCAGCAGGAATCGAACCCGGGACCTTCGCTGAAGGCCATCGATGCTCCACCACTGAGCTATGGTTTAACATGTACATTCAGGTACACCTGGTATTCTCTAGAGCAGGAGTGCCGGGGTACGCTCTTTGCTAGCTGACAGACCATTCAATATTAATGGCCTGTTAGAAAACATGAAAATTGGGAAGATAGTGTAACAGAGCTACAGTATAGCCAGATCAACAGATGTGTTCAAAATTCCACTTCACCATGAACCTAGCCTTGTTTAACTGTGTTTCACTCACTCTAACTTTCTCTCCATCCCTTGTATTCACTTACCGGCGTGTTGCTCCAATCTCGTCATGCTGGTAGAGTCTGCCGCTGACGACCGTTCCTCATTGGCAAGACTCGCACGCGTAGCCATGGCGTTGTGAGGAGCGGTAGGCACAGGACCAACATCACCATGACGAGGAGGATGAGCAGAATCACCCTGACGATGAGGAGGAATATGACTAGTATCACCATGACGATGAGAGGAAGGACTGGCATCGCTATACATGTCTGGTTGACCCAAGGGGACTGGCGTAGCACTCTCCGACGCCGTGTCGGATTCAATCAGCTGCAGACAGAGCATACAGCCATCAGACAATACATTGTTTGTCTCCTTATTGTACTCAGGCTTAGACAGATGTTGAATGATTCAATGGTGGCATTGACTGGGGGAGAAGGAGAAGGAAGGGAAGAGAAGGAGGAGGAGAGCAGTAATCCTTGTTTTAGTATTTCAATAAAGTGAAGACATTGGTACCGAATTCTAGACTGGCCTTACCTCAAAATGGTTTCCAGGGACTAAGCCGGTCTCTCCGCAAGCATTCTCCGCCAACCACCAGCCATCTTCTCTTCTGCGAAATGCACCCAAATGAAACGAACTACATTGTAATGAGCGATGAAACTTGTTTCTATGAAGATCATATTTCAGCGCATGTGCAACAACAGTTACTGAATGTGGAAATTGTGCTGCCTGTCAGATCTTTTAAAATTTGATACCGCATCATACATTTCCCTACTTTTTGCTTTAAGTTCCCAGGTCAGGATTTTGAAAAGGAAGCAACACAAGGTGCATACAGTTCCCCGAAAAGGCTTCTATTTGGCAGAAAAGCGGCTTTAGTTTTGACCACTTGTGTCGGAGAGAAGGGTCTAACTATAAATAGAAATGCAGTGGCAGCTAATGCACGGATGAATAGAAATGCACGTGCCAGTACACGAAGTGGAGACTTGCCGTTATGATGGATGTTGGTTACCTCCACTACTGGCACGTGCATTTCTATTCATCCGTGCATTAGCTGCCACTGCATTTCTATTTATAGTTAGACCCTTCTCTCCGACACAAGTGGTCAAAACTAAAGCCGCTTTTCTGCCAAATAGAAGCCTTTTCGGGGAGCTGTCTTTTAAACGGCTAAAGAGTAAAATCCCCGGGGCATTGTCATTGCACAAGCAATGCTTCTGAGGTCTTGCACAAAAAGACATCCCTATCACAGAACTCACTGCAAATGGATCAAGTGCAGTTAGAGCTGATGAACGCAATTCATGGATACGGAGGCGTAGGCCCTCTACAGGTGTCCATTAAGTGGTTTTTACGAAATATAGTAATATACAGCGGGCGCGTAGCCCACATGAGGCACGGGGGGGGGGGGGGGGGGAGAAAAATTCGTCCTAGGTTCAGCATGCACATAATGACTATGAATGACATGCACCAGCCATTCTACACATATACGGCCGTGCACCCGCCTAACGGGAGGACCAGCTAAGCCCCTGTACTGAGGTGCACTAACGTTGAGTCCACGATGTAGAGCACCTCTCCCTCCTGTACTGCCAAATCACCATCCTGCTGGGCATCATATGCTGAGATGGCAATGGCCTGTGGCAACTGTACATAGAAGGAAAAACCCCAAGAACACATTACCAGTGAATGCTCCAGAGCCGGGTCAGCAGGGTCAGCCACCCGGTTGGAGGGTGCTTGGACCCGTTTGCAAAAAGAACACCGGGTCACTTGTGACCCGGTTGGGAGTCATCATTACGGGTCATGTTGAGTAAAACATTTGCCTGAACCCACCTTTACAAAGGTTGCACCCAATATGCTTGGAACACCCGGATGGCATGGGGTACAAAGCACAGTACATGTACTTCAGTTCACAGAACAGCAGTGGAGCAAGGCCATTTTGCTGTCCTGAATTGCCCCAGATACCAAGAATTACACATTTCTGGTACAAAATTGTGGCCGCTTTAATCGAAGGAGTAGCATGGCTGCAATTGAGCAGCCGAGAATTTGTTATTGGCAAACCATTTTGTTGTTGTTGCACTTTCTGACTGCATATAGTATCTGGTTACAGTGATGGAGAGTTACTCTCAACTCGTATCTATATTTCCTTTTCCTTTCTACATTTATTATTGGCTCGACATCCGAGTTTCAAATTGCAAACCATTTTCTTCTTTTTTTAAAGAGTATATGTACAAGGCCCTAAATTTTAAAAACATCCTTAGTGGGAACTAGATAACACAGTGTGAAAGACAACCTCATATTCACTGCCACTATGGTCATCTGCATCGTCTGCATCCTCATCCAGTGATGCATCCGTCGTCTCTGTCGGATCCTCTTGCTCAGCTGCTGAAGGTACTCTGCAGGGAAAATAGAGAGGGGAAAATTCCCTTCATGCTGCAGCACAATTGGATCATTTCACATAGGACAACGCACATGTATCTGCGTGTCGAACTTGCAGCTATTGCAGTGATACAAGAGACTTGATATGGCGTTGGACATAGCGCAGCATTGGACATAGCGCCATTCAAAACCCTTGGTAAAGTTATACGTACCTGGATGACTTTATCACACACAAATGCACACACTTTTCACACCATGCTATTCCATGTAGATGAGAAAGATACCACTGCTGCGTCATGATTGTAGCAGGACTAAGTTTATAGTCACTGTTTCTAAAGACAACATTCATTGTGCTAACTAGTTCTGAGCAATGGTTCACACATTGACACATAGCAGGTCCCATGGATAGGATCACATCTGTAGCGAGGATTACTGCGTGTATCCTGTAACTGAATCCACAACACACTCACAGTATGGCTGTGAGTATCACTTCGACCAATCGGCGGCATAGTCATCTTGTGGCAACACATACAAAGCTCGCATGTCTACAACATCGTCACAAGTTGACGCAGTCAGTGAAGGCGAGAGATGCGCACATTCATTGTGCAGTAACGATCGAGGCAGTATATAATTATATCACTACAAACGCACTTGGTATTGGACATGCTGATGATATGACAAGCTCTGACTTCACACCGACTGCACCATACAAGCAAGTGTGGTGAGCTTCACAACCAGATGTTCCTAGTCCCTGTCCGTGAGTGTTTGCCTTTGCTTACTTTCTGATCACGTTTGACTGCTGGTTGTGGAGCTTGTATTCACAGGTCAATATGGCATCGACCCAGTTTCAACCGGGGGAGGACGGTACCGAAGAGGAGTTTGAACGTGTGTTCTCTTCCGACCTCCCATTGTCTAACGGTCTTGGACAGCACCTACTACTCAAGTCATTGTACCGAGACAAAAAGGCCATCATCATATTTGTGCGCCATTTTCTCTGCTATGTGTGCCGTGACTACATGAAAGAGCTGGCGAGAATACCCGTCGATGTCCTGGAGAAGATTAACGTCCGCTTAGTTGTCATCGGCTGCTCGCCACACAAGCACATCAATCCTCTCAAGGAGGAGCTTGGTTTCAAGCACGACGTGTACTGCGATGCTGAGCGGGTGGTGTACAGGGGTCTTGGTCTTAACACTACGCTGGCACTGGGAAAGGCAAGCAGTCAGCACGTCACGTCCTCACTGGTCGGCGGGCTGACCAACTTTGTCACCGGCGCCGTTTCAACCGGTCTGCAGGGAGATGTGCGACAACAGGGCGGCGCATTCATCGTGGCACAGGACGGCACGGTTGAGTTTTGGCACCGGGACTCGGGCAGCCTGGATCATGCACCCATTGATGACCTGCTGGCTCATGTCGGTGCCCGTCCACTGGCAACATACAAGTGACATAAGCAACTCTGGGGAGCTACAGGTACTTCGGAACTAGTTTCATTGTCTGCTCTTCGTTGGTTTGATGCCTTGTGTCAACACTTACATGTACCAGTGACAATTTTGAATTCTTTGCTATCCTTAATGCATGTTGAACTATGTGGCACTGCAATGCATGGCGTACAGTGCATAGTCGAATACACACTCTATTATATCATTTGTTTTCTAACAGATCCTTTCTAACGATAATCTACGGTCATAACAGAGTGTGACAGAGGTATGGTACTAATCGATTTTGACACAGTGCTCTTACCTTCAGACTAATGATTCTATTTCACGTTTTATACTTGACCTGTTTCACACAGTGGATACTGATCGGAGGTCGGGTCATGACAGTATTTTTGGTTCTTTGCTCGTCTAAAAGCAGTGCTGTGAACATCCACTTTATACGGGAGGACGCATATTTTGTACACATGCATTTCATCATCAAACACCCAACCTATTGGAGTGTTTCTATTCGGCGCACACGAAACCTGCATGCATGCTGCGTCCACATGTGCGAAGAAAAGTGGCGACAACGCTCAACGGTCAGCTACATTGAAGCCAGGTGCAATCCTGCTTGGCTTGATATTCAGTCGTTGGGACAGATGGTGGGGTCAGCTAGTAAACAGTCGCCTAACAGAACCAAATATCTGAATATTGCATGTTCATTACGAGCGTTGCATGGTGCTTATTTCTTACTGTGGTGTTGGTGGCAGGTCCTCTTCACTCAGGTCACCAGTCAAATTGCTGTGAGAAAACAAGCAGGAACAATGTGCTAAGTTACACTGTCTGCAAACTGGTATTCACATTCATGATCTTCATTTCTTATGAAACAGAACATAAAACAGACTTTCGACAGACTAGGTAGAAAGAAAGAATGATGTATAGTGGCCAAAAGCCGATGAAGTGAAACAAAAGCATACAAAATTACAAATAATTGCTTGCATCAAACATCAGCCTATCAGACACAGCAAAGTCTAAGCAAAGCTCTGATCCAGAAAAGCAGTGCACTGACAGTATCGTGGAGTGACCGGAGAAGGCACGCTTGAGCAGGCTCTAACACTGGTGGTATGCTAACGTCATAATCAAGATTGTTGGCCTTTACGTAACTCTATGTGATTGCAGTAGTACACTAGCTATGACTACTTACCCAGCTAGTATGTTGTCCACATCGGATGGTTCCAACTGGGAAGCTAGATTCGACAGACGTGCCTACCGGCGGGGAAAAAACGTGACAAAAGAGTCTAAGACGTACTGCTTAAACTCAGAGGAACTGATGCAATGTACCACCGTATTTAAATATTTAGAGTGGCAACCCGGCAGAATAGGCAAATGGCCTAATGCAAATCAAAGCTTCCTCTGCCCCAGGCAACTGGCTTGATCCAAATATCTGAGACCCGAGTCGTTGTATTAAAGACAGTGGTTTCTCATCAGCATAACCAGCCATAGTCTCATGATAAAGAGTTCAAACAGGGTCTTATCACATAACCAAAGGAACATATGAATTGATGCCGCCGATCAGTGTGTACCCGGGAATGAATAGTCACAGTGTCCTCACCTGAAGACCCTGAATTCTCCGCAGCTCCTGGCGCTTGCGCTGGGAAAAATCCGCCATCTTCTTCGGCTCTCCATCCTGAGCAATGTCAGTGGAGCGGCAAGATGAACAGGCAAAGACAAGGTCAACAGCAAGTATACACGAGGTTAGCTAACAGATGACCATTACTACCTCTGAAAGGTCTCGTGAGGACAGATGTAGAGACAGTAGATAGAGATTGGTACCTAGCTGATGCAGGATACTGCAAGTCACTTACTACGGTACAATGTACGGTACAATCATGTCACCACAGCTATGCAGCACGGTTGCACATGACCAGCTCAGAAACTACATGCACATTAGACAATAGCCACGCACACATTCTAGAAGCCAAGGAACGTGTCAAGCATCGCTTTCAACGGGCATGCTACCAATGGAAGAAGATGCTCTGATCACGCAATATTATCATCAATGATCTTAGCGACTTGGAGACCTGACTGGAACGTTACCACTACTGCACTACACTTACTGCAGTCAGTCCCTCGACTTGTGTTAGCAGACCATCAGCAGACTGCTGTAATTGCACACATCTGCCAAGCACAGCAACAACAAGCATAGGAACGAGTATCAAACACTGCCACAGGAACAGGCCCGCAGTTGCGCTACATGATCCGACGTTTACTTCAGCAATGCTACCCCACACACATCTTTTGCACAAAAACGTCCTAGCTGGTCCATGCCTGATTCTTAACTCCTAGTACATGTACTAATGTACTCAGATGGAGAGCCAATGTTTAGTGACTGGTGGTGGTAGTGGACAGTATAGCGTAACCAAGAGTAGATAAACAAGAGTGTGCAACTCCGGATCTCTCCTGCACAATCTGCAGATACCCCGCGCCCACGGCGGAATTTTTTGTTTACGTCACCTTTTTTCAGAGAAACGCGGCTTTGCCGCAGAGCAGTGTGAGAGCACGTGCTGGGCACCGACCTTGTAGTGTAAAGCCCAGCCAAGTGCACGAGGGAAAACTCTCCAAAAGGCTCGCAGCGCGTGCGTCGTCGAAAAGATTACGTCAACAAAAAATTCCGCCGTGGGCCAATCCATCCGGAGTTGCACACTCTTGTTTATCTACTCTTGGCGTAACTTATAGTTCCTTGGTCTTTCTCTTTTTGTATAAATTAGTACATGTACTATTGTGGATATTGAAATCCGATGGAATAACCGGGGCGGTGCCCTTACTGCTTTTAGCGCGTGCATGTACTGTAGTTCATGAACTACAGTGCATGTACTGTAGTTCATGTGTACATGTACAATGTAACGATGGACTACAGTCAACTTGGCTAATAACGACTGCGGATAAAACGACAATTCGCGAAAAACGCCAGAATTTCCATGCCAAGAGCGAAGTCCCATCCAACTGTAATACACATAATGAGACTTCGGGTATAACGACACTTCGCGAATAAGGACACTTTTTTGATGCCCCGCCCAATGTCGTTATAAGCGAAGTTGACTGTACATGCACTGTAGTCCATGTATACATGTACAGTGTAACGATGGACCAGCGGTGCTCGCGGTTGCAAGGCCAGCACCCCGTGCCGTGGAGGCTTGACTTGTCATCGGATTTCAATGTCCGCTACAGTACATGCCCGTGATACGTCTGAACAAACTTCTCACGGACACCCAGTCCATTAGTTTGAGAGAGTTTGTATAGGGAAACGTCTGAAGAGAAGAATTTCCCAATCCACGGGTTATTGTCATTAGCAAATTTGTATTGTATTTTATTATTTTACTTCGGCATTCCCAACAGACCCTATTATAAGGTCTTCTTACAGGGTGCCCAAGATGAATGAATTTGTTAAGTTCCTGGCGAAATGAATTGGGGATATGATTCGTGCGAAGGGATTCGGGAAGCGCATTTAAGCGGTCAGCACCAAGGAATGAAGTAGATTTGTATCCAGCTTGAGTATGCACAATGGGTAAAGCAAATGCCAAGGACAGTTCCTTCCATGAATGTAGCTGTAGTGATATGCCAATGATGCACTTGTGAACGGTCCAACGATACCTTCTACACAGCTCCTGGGTTTCGCTGTTCGTCGCTCCGACATCTCCAGCCTGCAGCAGGATACGTGCACAATGTTGACGGAATCGCTCCACCTGAGATGATGCACAACAGATAGACGTACACCGTCCAACCAGTCATGGAGCCAATTTCTAAATGTTAGCGCTTCATTGCAAGTACTAGTGTGTACAATCATGCCAGAGGGGTGAGCGAAGTCTGTTGGAATAAAATATTAGAGAAGAGGGTTACCCAAACTCTCTGCTGCCAGGCTACCATAGATATGCATATACATGTATAGCGACAGACTCAATATCTTGACAGTACACCACAGCGCGACATGACTTGCAACACTGCTACATGATGTAGCAGTGTTGCAATTGCCAGCAAAACATTCCCTGGATGAACCGGTGGAAAATGATTGTTGCCTGTTACTTCCGCTTCATTTCTTTCGCGCTGTACCCAAGCTGTCAATGAGTCAAAACCCTGGCTGATTGAGCAGAGGCCGGCTTGGATTCAAATCGTGGACAATAATAACTGCCCCTTGAAATCAGGCACATTATCACTGAGAGTACGTGTGGGTGTGCATACAGCTGTTGAAACACTCGTAGCTTGCTACCTCGTGTGACCTCATTCATTACTTGCACACACCAACATTACAAATAATTGTAAAATTAATCATGATGTAGACTGTGTAAGAGTAACCACTAAGTTTCTTTTCAGTGAACCTAGAATGACTAGTCACTGTCGCTGCCAATGTGGCAACAATTCGTTCGATCAGCTGAGAAAGTGTTTGTATTGTTATAATAAAAGCTGAATTCAAGTTGGGGTTTGTTGGGAACAGCTCCTCGTCAAGGTGCAATGCAATAGCTAAGCAACATGGGCATGCATCAAGCATGTCAATGCACACCTCATTACCTCACTGGAGAGCTCAGCAACCAAGGACTTCGTCGCCGCTAGTGGACTTCCCATCACGATGGCGATGCGCTAACCCTCGAAGGCTACTCACACGAACATCGCTAGATATATCTCCACAACATTGCTCACTCACGACCGGATTGTGAAATGCAAATGCACACGTACACGATGTCGATGTTTAGGATAGGCACGACGGTGCCATTTAGAAAATATTATGCTGTCATGCCACCGGGTCGCACCAGCAAAACAAAACGACTTCATTGATCTGCCAACGTTAGTTACCATGGTTACCTGCTTACGGGTAGGCGCATCCTTTGAATCGATCTGATGTGCACATGATCGACGTGAGTGATCGATCTTGGACTTGGTGACGGTCTCCATGGTCTCTGAACATGGTAAATCATGCATCAGCACGACCTAACTGAAGCCAACCGCAGAGCGATCATGCAACAAGTAGTTACGTAAGTCGTTCAGAGAATTCAAGAAACGGGACACGCACTGCACTGATCCTACCAAGAGGGTTATGTATTATGTTATTACACTACGATATCTGCCCTCACAG
The DNA here is from genome assembly GCF_964019385.1 of Sycon ciliatum. Lineage (NCBI taxonomy): Eukaryota > Metazoa > Porifera > Calcarea > Leucosolenida > Sycettidae > Sycon > Sycon ciliatum. Next base: position 10,014,084 of record NC_088644.1, read on the forward strand.
CTCACGCCGTTTGGGCAGATATCGGCCGGTATTGCCCTGATACTCGGCTAATAACACATACGTATTACATGTATGCATAGCGAAGCGAACGACTCATTATGCCGACATACGCTACTTGTTAGTCCGAGGTCGGTAGGGATCCTGTACTGGGCTTCTTGTGGAGCTGTGTGTATAACATTGAATCTTCAATTCAGACTTACTAGTACTAGTAGTAGGAGCTTACCCTCTGTGCTGACTACACCCTTCGCTACACCATTTGCAGTCTACACATAAAGGTGGCTGAACCTCAGTTCATAATCTGAAAAAGGCAATTATTTGAAGTGCAGCCAGGAAGTCTGTCTGGGTGGCACGACATATGCGCCCTACCTCTACACCAGTGCACTGCATCATGAGATACTACAGAAAAAGCTTGAAGAAGAGCTTCACTCAGTTGTCAACTACATGTAGTTACTTGTCGTGTTGAGAAATCTCAAGAAGACCTGCAAGGACATCATCATTTGATAAAAGAATACACGCTGGGAAAAATCGACCAGCGAATAAAAAGAAACTTTCCACAGCTTACAGAAAACTGCTGATGCACTAAAAGAAAGAGAGGCGTGTGTATACGTGTGTGTGTGTGTGTGTGTGTGTGTGTGTGTGTGTGTCCACGATACCTTGGGGAGTGGGTGCAATATAGTCGCTAGGCTCATTGGAAGGTGGGCGGTAAACTACAGGGCATGCATATAGAACCAGAAATAGAATAAAACACAGATGACAGCCAGCCGAGGACAACTTTGTACAAGAAATCAACTAAGGGATAAATATCTCCACAGGGCCTATATCCACAAGCACATGAGCGTATGTACAGAAAAGAGAATAAACCGTTTAAGCATATGGTACAGTGTTTGAGGGCGGAATACTGGCCAGCCAGGACAGCCTCATAGCTCCAGGAAAGAGTCTTTGCTATGCGGTGGATCACCAAGTATCTTCACCAAGTCCTTGTGATTGAGAACCTCTTTCTCGCGCAGTGCAGCAGTCAGCTACAGTAGCACAGGAAACACAAAAGTGCCACAAGAACAAGGGAGAAAAAAGCTTGGGCAATATTCGTGTCCAACTGGCCATACTGAACAACAAACGGAAAATAGAACATAATATCCCCAGCACAGTGCTATTCAATGAAATTGGGGTGCCTGGCATCAGCTTCCATGCCCCTTCCAAAATTCCAAACGCACGCTAATTCCCCCACCCCCATGCACACGCGCACGCACACACATACAGAGTACCAGTACTGCAGTACTAATAAATAACACAAGCAGTCTGCCAACCTTGTCGAGAAGCTCCTTGTTCTCCTCCAGCAACTTGACGGCTCGCATATTAGCCTGCTGCACCATCTGAGCAACTTCCTATACGTCCGTACACACACACACACACACACACACACACACACGCACATATATACACACACATGCACACACATGCACACACACACACACACACACACACACACACACACACACACACACACACACACACACACACACACACACACACACACACACACACACACACACACACACACACACACACACACACACACACACACACACACACACACACACACACACACACACACACACACACACACACACACACACACACACACACACACACACACACACACACACACACACACACACACACACACACACACACACACACACACACACACACACACACACACACACACACACACACACACACACACACACACACACACACACACACACACACACACACACACACACACACACACACACACACACACACACACACACACACACACACACACACACACCAGACGGATAACAGTAAACAGAGACGTGAACCAATGGCATGGAATACTAGTATGCTCTGGACTAAGGCATTGAGAATGATTAAAAATCGAATTGCTTGAATACATGTATTTTCATTTGTGCTTTGTTATTTACTACTGTTCAACGTCTCAGTGTTGCCACATAATTTTGGTCAAATATCAGTAGGGTGAAAAAATAAAATGCATCATCTGGGGGCTTTGCCCCAGACCCCCATAATAATAACCCCAGTATACACATGCACACAAAGCACACTCTTAAAAATCACGGTTCTGCGTGAAACTCAGGTTGAGTTTTCAGATTTTTCCCGAGACAGAATAATGATTTCACCTAACACCTTATTAGGAGATGAGAGAGCAATGGAAACAACCATGATGACCAGTAAAAGCAAAATCTGGATCATGACTTCTAATTTAGTTCTAAACGAAGCACAACGACAAAATGGGACATTTTCATGTCTGTTGTCGGCAGGCCCTCGGAAAAGGTCAATTGTCGGCGGGTCGGGATATGCCTCCAAAATCAGCAGGCTACTGACATGTCGGCAGGTGTGGCAACACAGACGTCTACACATGTGTCATAAGTACTTATTCAGGAAAGAAAATTCCCTGTGCACTGGTCCATGCTTTGGGAACTCAAAAGGCATGCACCCCCAGTGCTGAAAACACATGGAATGAACACAGAGAACACAGAGGTGAGAGTGTACAAAACCGTACCTGGTCCAGTTTCTGTCGCAAATGGTTGCTGTAGAATCGTTTAGAGCCGCCTTCGGTCTTATCAAAGGAGAGCTGGCCAACGCTCTCGCCCATGCCAAACTCCTGCACGGTGCGCTCGGCCAGCTCGGTAGCTTTCTTCAGGTGCTTCTGGCTGAGCGTGGACAGGCTGCCGTAGGACACAGTCTCAGCAGCACGACCGCCGACCAGCGAGCACAGCTGATCGTTGATGCTCTCCCGCGTCACAAGCATGGCCGGGACGGGCGCGAACTGCGTGTAGCCGAGTGCCGACGTGGTACGCGGCAGAATGGAGGTCTTCAGCGGTGGTGGGCTGTACTGAGTCATCCAGGCGACGAGGCAACGACCGGCCTCGTAGCTAGCCGACCGCTGGCGCTCATCATGCGCTACGCTGATTGTACGCTTCTCACTACCTATCACGTCACCAAACAGGCAGTGTAGACAACAGCCAACACAAACACAAACAGCTTCGCCCACATTGCCACTGGAGAGGGATTTCACAGAACTAGAGCATACGCTGCACTAGCTTGATTGGCAAACGGCAGGGCTTTGCAACAAGCCACAAGGAAAACAAAACAACTGCCCAGCATTCTGGTCGAGTAACAAGGGAACTGTACCCATGCCAGCCAAACAAAAGAGTGCTTAAAAACACTCTGAACAACGTGCACATTGGCAGGTGGATCACTAAGCTTCATAGGGAATGTGTTCATTGGTACGTTCAGGCGTGGTTTAAATCTGGCTTGGGAAAATTTATTTTTCATTGCTATCAGGTTTGGTCTCATTTTCTCTGTGCTGCGCTGATGAGTCCACAAAGGACGAAACAGTTCTGTCTGCAGATCGAGTCATTGGTACAAGTGTACATGTACGGCACTTATGGAACGGAATTCAACCAGTGGTCTCCGGCATGCACCCTGATCGTGCCCTTACCTGCCAAGATGCGCTCAATGGCGTACTCAAAGTTTGCTTCCGTCACCTTGTTTTGGTTCTCTCTGCCAGCGTGCAGGGCAGCCTCGTTGCAGACATTGGCAATGTCAGCTCCTGAATGAAACAGCATGGGGATATGGTCACAAAAGAACACACAAACGAAGTTACAAATTTGACAAAACATGGTGTGTGAGCACATTTCTTTAAAAATAATCACTGATGTATGTAATTTGCACAGACTGCTTCTTCAGCATGCAGTACGGACTACCACCTCTGGAGAAAGTATACCAATCCATACAAACTACAAGTCATTTGAGGTCAAGTTGAGTTTTTAGAGCTCCGTAGTCTTTGTAGATTTCCAGTAGCCCAGCCGGCACCAGGCCGGTCTGGAGCATAGTAGCGGGTAGTAGTAGTTGGTAGGCATGGACTCTGACGCGTCGGAGGCCCAGGGGACCCAGGACTTAGCTTTGCTGGGATTCGACGACCTGCGGAAACTGGCTACAAAACACAGCATAGAGGGCGTGAGTAAGCTGTCCCGTGCTGAGCTGGTGGAGAGCCTCCGGGCATTTGGTGTGGATGCACGAGCCGGAACGTATGTATCCAGGCTAGAGAATGCATTATTATCTTTGACGACCTGTATTGAAAACCTGAGCATTGAAATAGTGGCACTGAAGGTTGGCCAAAAAGCCGAAATTTCAGCCCTCCACGCCGAAATTGAAGTTCTGAAGAGAGAAATTGGCAGTTCGGAATTCAAAAAGGTTACACCCGCACCTGACGCACCCGTACTTAGCGTACCCGTAGCAGAAGTCTCTCCTGAGCTGGATGCAGCAGCACAGGCACGGAATACGCACTCTGCAGTCAACCCGTACTCGTACAGTGCAAAAGTAGTATCTGCACGTCCCAAAGCTCACTTCCCATCGCATTCTCCCATGACACAGTCAGCTACCTCCAATACGGGGACACATACTGATCAAGCCCTCCGGACAAACGTCATTTCATACTACCAGCGCCCACCCCGCAAACATGAGCAACTGCGCAGTGCCCATCGTACCAAATGCAAAGCTGTTCATGTTGGAAGAATTCACCCTGGTTGCTCTGCTTCCTCCATCGCAAAATGGTGCGAAAACAAGCAAGTGACTGTACTGAAATGCTCCGTCTCTGAGACAAAGTACTTTGGCCTAGCGTACGCGCACGTAGTCGTCACAGAAGATGACTGGGAAGCTGTGCAAAACACTGACTTTTGGCCTGACGGAGTGACAGCTCGAGAATGGCGATTCAAGGCTGACAGAATAAGTACAGCTGACAACACAACCGTCGATCAGTCTGCACAATAACGAACCTCAACCCCCCGATACTTCCTCACTGTTCCCCAAACATTACTACTAACAGCACACTTAATCCATTAGCTCAGCCTTTTTACCCACTTTCACAGCCAACCGCAGGATCACAGCCTATAATGTGCATCAATGCCAGGTCCATTAAGAACAAGACTGCCGAGCTGGCTCACATTTGTTCCACAGTTAAACCCCTCATTGTTTGCATAACGGAAACATGGCTCTCTCCACAGTCGTCTTTCACGGTCCCTGGATATGACTGTTTTCGCCGAGATCGTCCGCCAGATGAAAACAGGTCAGCTACCGATGCCACCCATGCATATGGCGGCGTCTGTATCATGGTACGGTCTGGGATGTTTCCAAAGGTCACCCATCGATCTGACCTCAGTATCCCTCTCCTGGAAGCCACATGGGTGGAAATAGCCCTGTCATCTGCTAACATACATTTCCCAGAGGCGCCTCATGTGAAGAAGTTGGTTATTGGTGCAGTATATCGACCCCCAGCCCTTACTCCATCAAGTATCAACACCTTCTGCAATTCCCTCCAGCACTGTCTAAGTACTCTTAAGAACCGAACAACATCTATCATGTTGATGGGAGACTTTAATGCTAAGTCATGTCATTGGCATGGAACTACCACGGATGCCGCTGGTCGCCAGCTTCACAGTCTATTCGGCATGTTCTCTCTCACGCAGCTCGTAAATTTTCCAACACATGAGTCATTGTCTGGCATGGGGGCAGCTCTCGACCTAGTTGTCACTGATATACCGGACTCTATATCCTGCCTCCGTGCTACAGCACCACTTGGTCAATCCGATCATTCTATCGTGGTTGGCCACATCCGTACTGTACCCTGCCCAGAAATGCCCACATACCGTTCTCGTGATGCCCGTTCGACTCCCCTGGATGTCCCTGATTTTAGTGTATTTTCTTTGGATTCTCTAGACAGCAACACTGTCGCGAGTATGAATACTGCCATGTCCCACATACATTGGCCAGCAGCTTTGAGCCTGGAGAGGCGCGATCCTGACATATCTGTGGACAACTTTTACTCTATCTTCCATAACATCTGTGCAAGATTTCTGCCCAGGCAGAAGCCGCCGGCTGTCAAGCGTATCCATATGAACCCCCCCCCCTGGCTGACCAGTACCCTCCGACATCAAATAAAGAAAAAACGAGATTCGTATAGTGTTTACCGAAAGTTTCCCTCGGCTGACAACTTCGCTATTTACAGACGAGAGCGAAACGTTACTCGCAATATGTCTCGAACTGCCCATCGACTGTACATCTCATCCCTAAGTGCATCCACGGCAAGACCCGCATCACCAAGTTTATTCCAGTTTGTCCGGAAGCTTCGATCTCCCCAAGGCAACAGCAGAACGACTGTAACTCAGCTCTCAGTCGCTGGTACTCTATATTCTGACCCTGTGGATGTGGCAGATGCTTTGAACGAACAGTTTATTGGTTTTGGAACACAAGATGATCCTTCATGGAATGTGCCAGACTTCAAGCCACCCGACGCCCCATCACGTGGAAGAACTACACCTACGTTGCAAGATGTCACCACCACGCCTTTTGCTGTGGCAAAGCAAATCCGCAACCTTAAGACCCGAAAGGCTGCGGGAGCGGACGGTATTTCTCATGAACTGAAACTATTTTGTTCCAGTATTGCATACCCTCTCAGCCTCATCTTTAACCTCACTTTTGCAACTGGTGCTTTCCCTGCTATTTGGAAACACGCAATTGTAACTCCGGTCTTTAAGAACAAGGGAAGTAAGCTCGATGCATCGAATTACCGCCCGATCTCGTTATTGTCAACAATCTCCAAGCTGTGTGAACGTATTATGTACAACCACTTATATACTTACCTGTCTCCTGTTCTACATCCGTCCCAGTCTGGATTCCGAAGAGGCGACTCTACGTCCTGGCAGCTTCTCAGACTTGTTCAATCGATGTCTTCTGTTCGTGAGAACGGCCATTACAGCATGCTATGTTTCTTTGATCTAAGCAAGGCCTTCGACACCGTATGGACACGCGGGCTCCTATACAAGCTGTCGCGCCATGGAATCCATGGTACTTGCTTCACGTGGCTCAGTACTTACCTGACGGGCAGACAGCAAAGGGTGCGTGTCGGCTCTGCTCTGTCTGCCAAAGGGCATGTACGGTCTGGAGTTCCTCAGGGATCAATCCTGGGGCCTCTCCTCTTCCTTATGTATGTAAACGATCTGGCAGAAATGGATCACACATCACTATATGCTGATGATACAGCACTACTTGTGACAGCACCCACTCTCCCCGAGGCTAGTGCCAAGTTACAGTCCAACATAGATGGCGTTATTCATTGGATGGAAAAATGGAAATTGCAACCCAACTCTTCGAAAACTGCTGTAATGTGTATCCCCCCCAGTTGTTCCTGTGACCTATCTTCATTAGTAACCAGTCCCTTCACCTTTCCAGGCACCACAACCCCGCTCTGCATCGTTGAAAAACACAAGCATCTTGGCGTCATTATTGACCAACACTTAACCTGGAAATCCCAGATCGAAAATTTAGACAGCCGTGTTAGCTCAGTAATGGGATTTCTCTCATCACACATCACCCACCTGCACACCGACTGTCGCCATGTTATCTACACATCTTACATTCTGCCTATTTTTGATTACTGCTGCATAATTTGGGCTGGCATTTCTAAAACACTGATTGCTCGACTCGAAGTTATGCATAGGCGTCTTTTGAAAATATTATTTCGGCTTCCTCGCCTGACTCCAAGCGCAGACTTATACCGCCTTGCTTCTGCTGTGCCGCTCTCGGTCCGCGTGCGTTTTTTGGCATGCCAGACAATTCATAAAATTAAGCTGGGCATTGCTCCTCTTCATGCTCTCTCCTGCCTAAGCTGGTTTGCTCAATCTCAAGACATGCGCACCAGAAACTCTCTCCGCTTCCCTATTGCGCGGTCTGCCTCTATGCAAACATCTCCTCTCTTCCTTGCTTACCGCCATTGGTCTCTCCTCCCACAACATCTAAAATCCTGCCAATGTTACAATACATTCACACAGCTACTGCAGAATGCAACATACTAGTTGATATCCAGCCCTGCCCTAGCTTCTTTTGCTTTTCAGTTCCCCTTTCATTCTTTTTCTTTCCCCCCTCTAGCTGTATTACCGCCATGGCTGGCTATCGCCCACATCACCATTTCATTGGCTAGTGCCACGTGATTGTGAATAAATAATAGTAATAATAATACATACTACATGTACATATACTGGTAGTAGAGTCTGATCATCAGCAGCTCTACCTCCACTCACCACTCTGTCCAGGTGTGAGCGTTGCTAGCCGCTTAGCATATGTGTACGCCGGCATCTCCAGCTCCAGCTTCCTCAAGTGCGTCTCGAAAATCTCCACACGCTCGGCCTGCGTGGGGAGCGCAATCTCAATCTTGCGATCAAAACGGCCGGGCCGAAGTAGAGCCTGGCAGGGGAAACATGAACAACAGATACTTCTTTATACTTCCTCTAAAACAACAATGAAAAACACGATCTGAGAACCATTATGCCAGATACAGCAGTTGGAAAATTTCGGAATCCCTCCCTGGGAAGGGTAGAGGAGGCAGAGACGATAGGAATACGCATGTAATGTATCAGCATTGGCCACATGTTTCTATCACCATCATGGCATCAGTAATGCAGTGTGCTGGTCCAAGGTGGCCTAGGTTACCTAGGTCAAAGGGAACTCAATAACTAAGTAGATAGCTAACATCAAGATCTTTCAGAAGTAATACCAAAATAGTAAATAGTACTCAATGCACCAGGCACTGGACATGCACCTTGACCGCAAAATTTAGCGAACAAATCTACACAGCTGAGTTGAGCAGGATCAAGCTTCCCAAGCTTGCACAGCACACATATACACACACACACACACACACCTGATCCAGAATGTCAACACGATTCGTCGAGGCCATCACTACAACACCTTCTAGTTTCTCCATTCCTACATGGCATGCAAGAGAGACAAAACACAACAGGCAAAGGAGAGAGAGAGAGAGAGAGAGAGAGAGAGAGAGAGAGAGAGAGAGAGAGAGAGAGAGAGAGAGAGAGAGCGAGAGAGAGAGAGAGAGAGAGAGAGAGAGAGAGAGAGAGAGAGGGAAAGAGAGAGAGAGGGAAAGAAAGAGAGAGAGAGAGTGAGTGAGAGTGAGTGAGTGAGAGTGAGAGAGAGAGAGAGAGAGAGAGAGAGAGAGAGAGAGAGAGAGAGAGAGAGAGAGAGAGAGAGAGAGAGAGAGAGAGAGAGAGAGAGAGAGCATGGTCCAACGTCAAGTTGACAAAACAATATGCACTTCACTATTTAACACATCCCAAGAGCTAGCAGAGCTCCCCTGCATATAGAGACAGAACTACGCAAGATACGGCCACCCCAGAGAGATGCCCAAGCACAGACACAGGTGCAGGTACTTCAGAGTAGACACATGAGTAAACAGACAAGCAGAGAGATACGAGGAGCATCATTCGGCAACATCGGCAGAAATTCAGCGACATACCATCCATTTCGACGAGCAGCTGGTTTAGAGTTTGTTCTGCTTCAGGATTATGCCTACAGAGTGCATAGACAAAGCAAAACTTGGCTTAGTACAAACATCACAACACATGATAGCTAACAGTTATACAGAGTGAACAGGAAACATACATGTAGAAAGTGTTAGTAGTTTAAGGCAAGGTAAAGGTAGTCAATTCTGAGTGTAGGGGCAAGAGGTGTTAGACACCTCTTGTTTCACAGAGCTCGACATAGTGACGGCCGTGCTCATCTCCTGTCCCTCGTCGCCATTGCTCCCTCAACCGAAGCCAGGTGCCAATTCCCAGATGGGTTTCCTGGGGGTGGAAACTATCTTCACTCACGCTGGGAATCGAACCGACAACCTTGTGTCTGGAAGGCCAATGCCCTAACCACTCTGCCAACCATGCACATAATTATTAGAACAAACCAGCAAAACAAAAAGGAAGCTACTTACGCTCCCGCTTCAGCACGCTTGCGTCCCACAGCATCCACCTCATCGATGAAGATGATGCATGGTGCACACCGCTTGGCCTGGTCAAACAGGCTACGAACACGCGCTGCACCCACACCTACAAGACACAGCAACAGCATAGTACAAGTACACTGCTACTAAAGTAGTGGAACAAAACAACTGACAAGTCAAGATGCTTTAAACTACTCGCTCAGCATAGAAACTCAGGACAATCACACACATAAAAAAAAGAGGAGTATCAAGCATTATGTACCACCCCCCCCCCCCCCCCACCCTCCTCTTCCAATCGAAAGTCCATACATTTTTCAAAACCTTTCATCCATCTCCACAAATGTAGAAGCTAACAATACACACATGCTATCTTCTCCCCCCCCCCCCCTCTCTCTCCCACAGACCGACATCATCACTAGGAATACAAAAAAAACCACAAGAGACAAGGGTGACAGACGTAATACAAATATTAGCAACATTGGTGAAGCATTTCAAAACTGCTGCATAGCATGTGTCAGGAATGGCGGAAGCAGTTTTCGATTGGTCCGACCATAGTCCATACCCTAGTCCATACCATAGTCCATACCCTAGTCCATACCATAGTCCAGACCCTAGTCCATACCCTAGTCTTTCATACAGTTTGTGTATGATAAGTTGGGTACACATAACCTCCTCAGCAGTAAACACACGTTGGTGACCAAACAGTTGGTCCGGCCATGGCCTGACCAGCCAGACCGGTTCCGCTGCCCCCTGTGTGACACTCCGTACTACCAGAACAAAACGCTTACCTCCGATCATCTCTACAAAGTCCGACCCGGCCATTGCCAAGAAAGGCACATTGGCCTCCGATGACACCGCCTTGGCAAGCAGTGTTTTGCCAGTACCAGGTGGACCAGTCAAAATAGCACCCTGAACAGTGAATAGCCACAAATACACGACACATTTAGGCTAGGATTTACCCAAGTGTAAATGCAGCAGTTCAAACAGAAAGCAACCAAGGACGCAGGGATAACAATCAGCTTGCGAATCACACCAAAGTCTTCCACAGTCATGAAAAGTACAGATGGAATCGTGTATTATAGCCAAGAATATCTACTGATCCAACAGCGCCCAGTCCCAAGGGTGCCGGGTAACTGACTCGCAACTGTACCATGCTGGGCTTGATGATGGCACATTTCCTGCTTGGGGTTGGCTTGTACTGGGCAATCCTTGGTGACATCACCCGTCCTATGACATCATAACGATCGCTTTACGCGAGGAGTGGCAGGTCACATGGGTAGCGAGTGGTAGGTCACGTGACAAGCCTCCACTACAATCAACCATGCCATGTGACTTTATGACGTCACCAAGGAAGGACCATCCAGCTCTATTGCACTGGCTGTACTATTATACAGGAACTAGCATTAGCTATCAAACAGAACAAAACAGATCATGCAGCATGAGGTACACCTCACCTTGGGAATACGAGCACCCAGTTCGTGGAAGCGCTTCGGTGTTTTCAGATAATCGACGAACTCGCGGATCTCTTCCTTTGCTTCCCGCATGCCGGCAACATCAGAAAACCTATTCATAAAAAAATAAGTCAAAAACTCCGTCGAAACTTGACCTCTGCACTGCAACTCAAGAAAAAATATTATCAACAAATATTTCAGCCTTGGGCCATCATCATGATCGATAAGAAATAGACAGTGAGGTCAGGTTGACAAAGACATGGGCAGGGAAAGAAATTAAACTCTACTTGCAGCTAAATCAAGTAGGGAAAGGAGAATGCTGAAATGCATTCCAGAATAAGAAGTACAGCATGGAACAGACTGTAATATATCCATAGAAAGTTTAGAAACAAAGCTGATCAAAATTTCACAAATCAATCCAGCAGTGCAATAGCTTCACAGCCAGCACAATGATCAGATGTACTCATGCAAAGATCGGACACATGATTTGAGAATTTACACACATACTTACTTCACTCCGCCAACTGGTGATTTCACAATGTGCGGCTTCGCAGCTCCCATCTGCAAAACAAAGCAGAGCAATATTCAAGTACAGTCAGCCTTGCGAATAGCAACCCTCGATCGTGCATAATCAAGTGTCATTATTCCCGAGTTGTCGATATTCGTGAGGTAGAAAGCATGCAGACAAATGGTCACAAGGTCTGAGGATAGTGTCGTTATTCACGAGTTGATGTTATACCTGAAGTAGTTATTCACGAGGTTGACTGTATACGCAAACACAGCCTCAAAGAGAATGCGTGCCAGCAGCCATTTGCCCAACTGCAATTCATCAGGCTGAGTCTGCACCACTGAGTATGTGCAAGAGAGGTGGCATACAGTGCTGACCAAATGCTATCAAGCTTGTGTTGTTCGACCAGCAACAGTGCAATGAAGACCGGTCCTTCTACACAGGGGACCTCTCTACACAGATGGTCTTTGTAGTAGAAGTTTGTACGCAGGTGATCTTTCTACACAGGTGGGCTCTCTACACAGGTGGTCCTTCTACATGGGTGATCTTTCTACATGGGTGATCTTTCTACATAGGTGGTCCATCTACACAGGTGGTACCTCTACACAGGTGGTACCTCTACACAGGTGGTACCTCTACACAGGTGGTCCATCTACACAGGTGGTACCTCTACATAGGTGGTCCTTCTACACAGGTGGTCTTTCTAAACAGGTTCCAACATGATGTTGAGACATGGCTTGAGAGCCGAGTGGCCTGGTCTCGAAAGACACGTGGTCTCTCATGTCGCTATCTACAGGGCTAATGACACAATAGCCACACAATACCGACTACAGGTGTACCCTCGTTAGTACGATATCGGGTACAAGACAAACCTCATCAGTGGACAAGGATCAACTATCCCCTGATGCCTGAACGCGTACATTCACGTCCGGATAGTAGATAATACTCGTCATAAGACAAACAATTTGAAATCACTGGGGTTGTCTACTAACAAGGGTAGACCTGTACACAGGCAACATCACAGTTCATCTAGCAACAACAAAAGACCAAGGAAACTGTTATCATCTAACCAGCGAGTACTCACCCGAAACGCAGTTAGTGGGGATTGCACGTTGGCGGTGATCAGTCGGCGGCCAAATCGAATGAGGAGCAGCGCCACCATGAGAATGGGGATGATATTGGGCCTGGTAAGACAACAATAAAAGCGGAAACACACACACACACACACACACACACCAAACACACACACACACACGCATCAAACACACACAGTGTCACGCAGAGAAAACGGAATGGAAACAGGTAGGGGTGTAAATGCACTTTTTCTATAGTTCACGATCAAGTTCCAGCAGTATGTACAGAATGTACAGCAACATAAGACGTTGCGGGGCTCGCTCAGTGCCGCAACACAGATGCATGTGGAGAGAACACAGCAAAGGAATTCATTCTCGACTTCTCGGCTACAGACGGCAGATCATTTTGTACTGCTTGCTTACCTCTCTTCTCGCACAATAGGTACTTCCATTGGATGAACACCCACGGCCTGGAAAGCCGCCGCCATCATATTTTCGGCCGAATCACCAGGACGGATTTTGAAGTAAAATTGTTTGTTGGGCGGAACTCTCTGTGTAATGAAAATGAAAAGGTAAATCCGGCAATGGCATGGATTATTGTACACTGATAGATCGCGACACCCGTAAACAACACACGTATATCAAAACCATTTCACCAAGTCTGTCTTTACCACCATTATTCCAAGTTAAGGGCGGTCCACAAATATCGAAATTTTTTCATAAAAAAATATTTTCGTTATGGGGTGGGAGGGGTTGACCAATTTCCCGTTTCCGAATACTTTGAAACATGTACGTGGCCGTAGGAGCAGTGACACACTTGCGACTTTTGTTGTACATGTATATGCATGTATATATCAACATTTTTACGTTCTGAGGGGGAGGAGAGAGGGAGGGGTTGGGTTGAAACAAAATAAATTCGTTTCGTGATAAAATTTCGATATTTACGGACGGCCCCTTATCCGTTAGAAAAGGAAAAGACATGCACATACCTTGCCATCGATCTGGGCCCCGTCGTGCAAGTTGATGTACGCATAATGGCCAGACACTCGAAGACTGGTAACCTGCATGCACACAAGCAAGCATTCAAACAAATGCAGCCAAGACTACGCAAGCAACTGTCGAAATACACAAACACCATAATGACGTGAGGCTTGGCCAGTACGACAGCACAACCTGCAACCTGCCTGCGCAGCGCACAATGAAGAAGGAACATACTGACACACTCGTACTGAAGATAAACTACAGTGTAGAAGAAATATAGGGGTGAAACATCACTCAGAAAAGACGGGTAAGTACAGGTAAGCAACTCAGCAATTCTGAAAGTTATCATCAGTACCCCCACACACACACACACGCACACACAGCAGTGAGATATTTTAGCACGCAGGCACAGCCAATCATATCTCGCAAACTAACCTCCCCAGACTTGAGGAACTTGTCGAAAAAGTCCTGAAAGGAAATCTCCTGCCCGAGGTCACTCCAAAGCGAATATAGCAGGTAGATAAGGAGGCCATCAATCACCATGTTAAACGCCGGATCTTGCTGCCCCTCCGGTGGTTGCTGCTGATTTTTGTTATTACCATGCTGGTCCCGGCTGTTACTGCTCCCCTCACTACCTTGCTCATCATCTTTACGCTCACTGCCCCTTTCTGTGCATGGAGAAGGAGATAGAGAAAGAAAGAGAGAGAGAGAGAGAGAGAGAGAGAGAGAGAAAGAGAAAGAGAGAGAGAGAAGAACAAAACACATTGGCAACTAAACAAGCCAACACTGTAGTCAATGTACGATTGCCGTTGATGGAGCTCAGATGCAGCGTGCTGACGAGATCATGAGCGCAAATACCCATCACAGAGGTGCCGTGACTACCTCCTTACATGCACACCATAAGAAAACAGTGCCCAGTGAGCATGAAAGCTCCCACAGGGCGGCCAATTACCTTTCTCCAACAGAACAGTGCTTGTGTGCAGCGATACCGAGCTTAGCCGCGAAGCCGAGGCATGATTCTGTCCCCGTTGTGCCTGAATGACAAGGGAGCAACACGTATACAGAGCAAGAGTCAGGACTAGTCTCCGCTTGCAGCTACTACTAGTACTCCTGCCGACTATACCAGAGCATACAGTACATGTAGTCACGAGCAATACTGTAAGGAAAAAAATATTTGCTTGCACACTTCGGGCATGTACTTAATGTGTGCACCTCACAGTGCGCAAAAGGGATTTTCAGCCTGAAACAGTGCATATCCAATGTATGCAATGCACCGTACTTCATCAAACACAGCCGCAGCAGAAAAAGCAGCAGAAACAGCAGCAGCAGTAGCACCAAACAAGACGGAGGTGAAACAGAAAGCACCGTTTGTTTCTTTGAAGTACAAGACTTGTATGTTTTCTGATCAGAACCAAAGTTCAAACACAGTCACGTGCACTGCATGATATCCAGTAGGAGGGGGGGGGGGGGGGGGGCAGGGCAAGGTTCTGCCCCTTATCAAGCGTTTCGTCCATGGCTCACAGCGGAAGCTGTAATGGTAATTGTGCATCACAAAACAGTACCTGCCGGGCACCCAGGGCTGGGGCTAGGATTTTTTACTTTGTGCATGTCTACTGGTACCAAAATGGGCATGCAATGATTATGTGCTCCTTCTTGAGGACTCCCCCTGGATTGTGTAGCAGTTGCTAGTGCGTATTGATAGTTGTTTGTTCAAGGATAGGCATCGTAACGATGTGGTATTTGCTGTGCCAGCCACACACACACACCACTGCCATCCATCATGCAATTAAATTATACAAACTGTGATCTGTAGATGTTCTTGAGAATAGGTCCCTGAAACATCACTCAACCACTGATAAGTGTGACCACTTTTGGCTATCGTAGTGCGAATATTTAAAATTCAATCAAATTCAGGTGAGAGGTCACACCGATGTTCAATATCAGGAGGAGGCGAGAATATTATTCCAGTACGCATACCTGTAAACATCTAGGACATCAGTACGTTCAGTCAACGGCCATAATGTGTCAAACAAAGTCTTACCAAGAGGGGTGTGTTGCGTAAGAGACTGTGGGAGAGCCTGGATGATGGCAATGTTATTCGTCCAGTCACAGCAACGCCACGCGCCCTACGCAAGGAAGAGAGCACGCTCGTGCATAGTGACATGATCGTAGATACTAAACCCTGGTGTTATGAACCATTGACAATGTTTCTAGTCAACACAAAAGAAAATTACTCCTCAGTAAAGTAGAAAAGGCCAATATCCTATTCAATCCTCTTCTGCTGCCTATTTTTCGAAAGCTGCCGACTTCAACAAAGTTAGTTCAAGTCGCCCAACACTACAGTTGCATAACGTCATTCATCACGTGCGCGAGTTACGTCACTCATTTCATTGGAGACTCCCCGGGAGTGTTATTTTTACGACTCGACTTTGCAGTCTGCACTGCAGTACTGCTTGACCTTTCTGCTGATAAACATGCAGGGAGGCAGTCTCCCTGCAATCATGGTATCAAGAATACCTCCATTGGGGGTTTTAAATTATACTCTTGATGGTATTCATGATAATGTCATGTGGATTGGGGACTGGTCTCTGTGCCAGACTGCTAGCCAGTCGTAAGGACAAGTGGTCGTGCAAACCAGGTCCACCAGGCCAAGCCAGAGGGGTATTTTTTACTTGCTCCCTGGTGAAAACCACCAGAACTTTTATTATAATTCTAGTTCATTTTGACCTCAGAATCAGAGTTCATATTAGCAGAGAGTGCCAAGTAGTGGCCGCATGTACCGCCGCCACTGTACGTACACTGGCTGGCAGTGCACGGTGGCGGTAAATGTACAAACCTGAAAAACTGGAAGAGTCCAGTCGATTTGACAAGGATGCCCGAGATAAGACCATGGGGATCAAGGTGTACCGACCAGCACAACTCCATGAGAAGGGCCTGATCAACCTACCATGAGTCCCTGACTCAATAGCGGGGCACACCTGGCGCTCCGCTGGTTGTACACATAAACCAACTAGGTAGCAGGCACCAAACCTCTATCACTACCTTGGAGTACAGTTGCGCCAATGAAATTGGACCAGTGTGCACGGGACATCTAGTGCTGCACGTGAAAACCGATCCGCATCTCACAGGTCACAGTTGCACACTCAGGTCTTACGTGGGCAAGGCATATTAATGATATTATCAACGGATTCATTGCATCCACCAGGCTGAAGAGAATAGCAGAAAACAATTCACTGATTCGAAATCAAAATTGAGCCATCGGTAAGTCTGTTGCTAGTGTCAAACCCGGGGAAAACCAAGTGTTTGCTAAGTATTTCACACAGGCATATACACATACGCAGCCACACACCCACACAAGCACACACCCACCTAGGTAACTATAGAACCATAGAAGGAAAGAGCTATCTACACGGTATCATGTGAATTTGGTTAATTCTGTAAACGGATAAGTTAAAAACAGAAAAGGAATGGGATGTGTTCTCGAAGTATACAAGGCAGAAACACTGCGCACAGCAATACAACTGGTAGCAAGCACAGCCGCCTATATGAATAAGTGTTCGTAGTTACGACACAATTTTGAACTGTGTTCATACAGCCCATAGCTATTATAGCTGGGTACGTAGATCACAAGATCCAGCACATACCTCAACAAATGGTAGGTGGACTCTAGTTGGGCGAGTACAGTATGAATGGGCAGCATACCCATCGATCGCTGCAGCGTGGAAGAACCGAGTAGACTGCTATGGGCACAGACAAAAGCAGGATCGGACTCTAACATGCCGCACAGACTGTCAGGAAAGTCACGTGCCAAGATCAGCCATTGACGACAGTCCTGAGCGCTCAATATAGAGAATGGACAACGGCATTGCGGCGGTGCAAACTCATCAGCGGGCGTCCTCCTCGATGAACCGGAGTTCCTTAGACTCGGCCGCACGGGTCTTCTTGTGCGCGTCAATGAGCGACTTGTAGCCGGAGCATTGAATGCAGTCGGCCGCTGCTGTACTCGTGCAACAAGTGACCAGGTCCATGATCTCAGGCTGGCACTGCGACTGGTCATACGCCTTATCTACGTATGCACGCAAAGGAACAAGAGACAGATGGCATACACAGACATTATTGTGAATCTAGTGACAATGACAAACAGTCCAATAGCAACTACACTACAATCAAACCTCCCAATAGTGCGAACGTCAATTGATCGATGGTCCTGGTTCTCAATAACGGGAGTTCTTCTTGTCCATATTCTATACCCAGTGAATATACAGTTGTTTATCCAATCGAGTTATGAATACTAGTTCTTCTAAAGCGAAAGTTTATCTCATCAGTGTTCTTCTCAATGAGAATACACTGTACAGTCTTACCCCATGACCAGCATGACACAATCAGCACTAGAATCATTCAGAACTTTTTTTAATTTTTAATTTCTGATTCTATTTAGGAAACTTCACTTCTCAACTCCAAACTCCAAAAACGGTCTCTTCACTGCGATTCAAATTTACATTACACCAAATTGTCCGGCCTGACCCATCATCAAGGTAATGAATTATTACTCTGATGATGGGTCAGGCCCGAAAATTTGGTGTAATGTAAATTTGAATCGCAGTGAAGAGACCGTTTTTGAGTTTGGAGTTGAGAAGTGAAGTTTCCTATATGGCCGAAATGTGTAAGTGGCTGCGTTGGAGTTTGCGGACAATAAGAAAAAATTCTGATTCTAGTGCCAAAAAATGGATATTTCGGGGGGGGGGGGGAGATTCCTATCTGTATCATCTGACAATGGTTAGGAACTGACAAGGTTTACATACTGCTTAGCTCTGTGCTTTGGAGCCTTAATTTGGTGCATGTGACCTAGTGCATGGTGACATCAGGTGATTGTTCGACTTGTAAAATCGGCTGATGAACATCTCGCATGACGATTGTCAATAGCCGTGCTATCTGGTGACGTTTCGCCCAAGTCCAGACTCAATCAAAATGTGTGCTCTCTCATTGTGTTGTGCACCTATTATTTCCATCATCTGCAACTACATGTACACGATTACCATTTACCATAGACTCGATCAGAACAAAGCTGACATTACAGTCATGTACATCTAGGCCGATAGGGTCTGGACTCGAAATCACAGTTGGCAACGAGGACCACAGACACGTTGTCCAGGCCCATAATGGTTAGTACTAGTAATGGTTACAGGTCATGTAATACGTTCACACGATGTGCTGCTTTGTAGAATACTATTCTGAAAAGGTCAGCGAGACAATTATACAAATTTTGTAGTTTGTAACTCAGAAAGAATCCCACCTGCCAGGCATCGCTGAATGGCACATGCCTGAGGACGGCAAATTACATTCTTCTTCTCCTTTCCACTTGGGGTGGTCTTCTTAGCCTCAGCCATTGCCAGCGTGGACTATTACCACCAAGATGCTCGGCACAACAAATAAAAACTGAAAATGACGCAACACTTCACCGTTTGTGACTGCTGACTCTTGATCTCGATCTTGCACACTACACCGTACACGGGTACGGTACGGGTGACTCGATCCACGAGTTCGATTTGAAAAATACATTCGACAGCATGACGTCATTGACAACCTTGAATATTCGAATATTCACGATCGATTACCATAATCGATTACGATGGAGAAGTCATCACTGCACTGCATGTTTTCGCTGCAATAGTCGCTGAACCGTACGATAACCAGACAGTAGTACCTTGGAGATGCTACCTTCACTATTCTAACTAAACTGCCTGTTTCAAGGTAAGTAATTAGTTGGTATATACCCTTGATATTATTACTTGTATAAACCTGAAAAACACTGCATGCCTGATTGTATTCATGGAAGTACATTCTACACATGCACAGTGCAACAGTGGAGCAAGTGTAGTAGCAAGAAAACATAGCCCCCCCCCCCCCCCCCCCCATGTACTCTTGTTTATAACAAGAGTCCTCCCCCCCCCCCCTTCCCATTGTGTAAAAAGTAATGTTAGGCTGTGTTTACATGAGAGGTTTCAACCTGGGTTGAGGTCGACCCGGGTCAGATTTCAACCCGCCATGTGCACAAAATGAATGGCGCGTTTACATGACGCATTGCGCTTGACCCGGGTTGAAATTTCGCCCCGGGTTGATTTCAACCCTCCCCTTGGGGGGGAGGGTTGAACCCAAGGGGAGGGTTGAAATCAACCCGGGTCAAGAAAATCATACAAGCGTACTTCTGTGCGTGTCTCGCGCCAGGTTTGAACGGCACTGCAGATGCAAATTTCGCGCGAATGGATTCACGTGACCATACAGGACTGTAGAAGTGGACTTTTGGCGGCATATCAGTATTTGACCCGGGTCAACTGTCTTCATGTAAACGCTCTTTTGTCTATCGTACAGACTTTCAACCCGGGCTGAACTCGACCCGGGTTGAAATTTCTCATGTAAACACAGCCTTAGCCGGACTCGCGGTCGCCGCGATCACCCGATGTTGGGAGGAGCACATCAACTGTCAGAATGATCAAGCTAAGACTTTCGCATCGGAGGGCGGGCCACCACTTCGGCCCTAAACCCTAGTGTTGAATGCAGACCTCACAAGTGAATCAGGGGAGAAGGGACATGGTGAAATCATTCAATCAATCAATGTACTCTTGCTTATAGTTTGTTGTAACTCTGAGTTTCATGCAGCATGCCGTTGAACATGAGGACCATCGGGGCAAGATTCATTCTATATATTAATTGTTGCAAATGAATAGGGCTGAGTCGGGTAGCATTTTCTTCGGGTATCGGGTCCGGGTAGTTTTCCACGAGTAGCACGGGTACCCGATCGGGTAATGCTTCCATGGTAAGACCACAATGCACACCGGCCCCTCCCCTTGCGCATTGGGTAGACATGCGTGAATTATTTGTACACGTGCACTGTACATGATGTCATCTGCGACCTCGGGTTTTCGGGTACTATTCGGTACCCGACTACCCGAGGTCCTCACGGGTAGCACGGGTACTCGACTACCCGTGCACACCACTACTAACAATGCAGCGATACTGTCTGACCTGACCGGCACAAAGAGGCCCGGGGCTGGGGGTCTCAGTTCCTGATTGTAGCAGGTTGCACTTGGCCGGCGTGTGTCTTCGGTAATTCACAAGCACAGTAGAAAATGGAAATTCGCAGATCCAGCCATTCCAGGTGGCTTTGGACTGTGAAGGGCACACTGGGTATCAGAACTGTTCAACACCCATCCGCACACGTACTCAGCCATTCAATGATTGCATTTTTGTTCAAACATTCTGGTGATCAGCCCTTTCCACATACCAGTAGCAGGACCGCCGGAAGTAGTTTCGATTGGTCCGGCCATACTGTAGCATATCATTCTTTGTGTATGATAAAGCAGGTACACATAACCTTCTCAGTGGTAAACATACGTTGGTGGGCAACAAGTCGGTCGGTCCGGTGATGATGACCCGACCAACTGCACCGGTTCCGGCAGGCCTGCAAAGCAACAAGTACCCAAAGGTGATTGGTAGATGAACATGCTAGGCTCGAAGGGTCCAGACCTGGAGAGTTTATCTGCAGCCCAAAAATAGATGAAGCATGTTCAGTTGCGTTGACGGCAGCACGGTCTACCCAAACTTGGTGCGGTTTATGTGTTTCATCTACTTAAACTACAGTACTTTGAATTCAGCATGGACCTTTCCATCATGTGTTTTATACATGCAATTATCTTTCTAGGCACCTCACAGTGTCCAGTAAGAAGCTTGGTTGGGCAGGTGAAGGTCCCTCAGTACGGTTGCCGCTACGTTAACGTACCAGAACCAGCCATGGCATGCTGCGGTCTACTCCGCCCCTCTGCATCTCGACAAATCTGGGCTCAAGCGGCGCTGACAAGGTCGGTGTCAACAGCACCATGCTTTACCAGTTCAACTCCGTCACACCAGCGTGCAGTGTCGCATGTGTACCAGTGCTCATCCAGTCACCGGTCACCAGGTTACGCACGGTATTGTGCCACGAGTGCGGCGGGTGGCTTTCCGCTGCACGGCCCTCTGAGCTCGCCTCTACATCGTATTGTTGAACGGTCCGGAAGCCCAGACTTGGCCATATTTGATAGTGTCAGCGGCGCGACGAGCTATCAGCTGATCTACTCACATGCGGACGCACTCACACAATCGTTGAGCTCCTGCCTTGGCTCTGCAGCTGCAGTCACTAATAACGGCCCACCGATCATAGGCGTGCTATGTTCTAATAGTTACATGTATGTTGCAGCGCAGTGGGCATGTTGGTCGCTTGGCTATGTGTTCATGCCACTGTGCAGTCAACATCCTACCAAGATGATGGAGTACTTCCTCGACGACTCCTCAGCTAAAGCTCTCCTGTTCGATACGCCGCACAAGGCTGCTGCCAGTCAGCTGACCGAGAAGTTCTCCATTCCTGGTGTGGAAATTAACGAGGCGATCAAGGCATTTCCAAGTGGAGCTGAGGGTGAGGATGTAGGTCAGTGTTTGTCACTATCTACTTGATGTATTATGGTGAGGCTATTGGAAGGATCCGTATTGTCTTGCCTGTGTCTTGCTACCAAGCCTCATACTAGTATTCCGATTTTCCCAAGGCGTTCCAGTACATATCTCGGTGTAATATATTAATAGTGCCTGGTAATTACAGTTGTTGTCACGTGTTGGTTTTGAACCTTACTTCTCTCTCTGGCTGCAGATACTCCATCTTGGTCGCCATCGGTTTCTGAGTGGGCTGACTATCCAGCAACTCTGTTCTATACAAGTGGGACCACTGGTCCACCAAAGGGTGTGCCAGTTACCCATGGAAACCTGCGGTAAGTTCAACTACTGCTAAGTTGAAGTACACATTCCGCAAAGTGGCAGATGCAAGTATGAGTGAGCGCGACCATATCCAGCAGAGGCTGCTGAGCAATGTCCGGACTCTAGGAGCTTATCACTTTTAAAGTGTTGACTGTTCACTACTTTGCGGGTACGAACGTCTTGGTCTGGATATGCGCTAGGTGCTTATGCATGTGCGAGCCTTTGTATTGCTCTGTTTGTCTTGCACGCGACTTCCTGGTGCAGGGCTGGAGTACGATCCATTGGCGACGCCTGGCAGATCTCGGCGCGAGACTGCATCCTGCACTGTCTACCACTACATCATGTACATGGCGTTGTCAATGCTCTCACTGTGCCTCTGTCACTCGGTGCCAGTGTTAACATGCTGCCAAGGTTCGATGCTGAGAAGGTAGGGGTCACAGACACGTAGCTTGTGAGGGGAACGGGGGGGGGGGGGGGGGGGGGGCATGTGCACCCCCTAGAAAAATCCACCTTTGTTCGGCATGTGCATGTGCAGGCCAAGTAGCCATAAAAGGTCTGCTCACCATAGAGCAGTTACCTAGTGGTTCCAGTGTTTCTGGGATGAGCAGCTCAGCGCCTGTTGTGAAGCCAGTCCAATGTCAGTGTGCAATGTCCACGTGTACTTGTAGCTAGCTGTAGCGATGTAGCTGTCTATTTGTCCAATTGCAAATTACAAGCATACTTGCTACTGTTCAAACTCCAAAGTCCAAACCGTTTCAAAGATATTTCGACCGTGACCCCTCTAAAAGGTGGGCTAGCTTTGCCACTGGGTCATATGATACAGGCCAAGGTGCCAAGATCCCCCTCCGTCTCCTTCTCTCCATTCACATACTGCTCGTTTTGGCAGTCAAATGCGCGTGATCATGATGTCACAGACTGGCACACCGTACTTCAGCCATGGCATGGCTCAATGGTTTCGACAACGTGTTAATCTAGATGTTCACCGCACTGAGAGCGTATTGATACTGTAGTACATGTATTGGTGTGGGTGTGGTCCTGCCTGTCATCTCCTTCAGGTCTGGACAGGACTGCTTGGCGTTCCGATGCAGCGCATCAAGGACAATGTGTCCGCCACAGCGCAGCCTAGCAATGCACGGCCGTCTGTGTTCATGGCTGTTCCCACGATGTACGCCAAGCTAATCAAGTATGCTGCGGACTGTCAACTATCTCAGAGCGAGAAGGCGGATGTGGCTGCACGCTGCAAGGAACTAAGGTAGGCCTCTTTCATCTAACAAAAGTGTGAAACTCATCATTATTTTATGCTCTGCCTTCTTTTGTGAGTGCTTGCCTGTTCATGAGCAATGGTGCACTGCGATGTGAAGTGAGGATTGTATGACCAGTGGACAGCGGAGATATAGTATTGCATGGCGTGACGTCATCGTATAGGCCGTTATATCGAAGCTCAAAGCTCCCAGATGTAGTCTAGAATGACCCCAGTGAACAAATGTATAGACTTTGGAGGAAAGGAGGTGAGGTGGCATTATAAACTTGTAAATAATTAAATTGGTCCACACAGTCCGATTTGAAACCCGTATTTCCGTACTCAAAATGATCCCTCCGAAAGAGAATGCCTTGCTGGTCTGCCTCGGTATGCTGATCTTCCACCACATGTACCGGTATGAGTGCTTGATGAATGTGGGCACGATGGCGACTACATCGGGACATCTCTGCATTGTGCTTGCTGTTCAGAGTCATGATATCCGGCTCCGCACCACTACCGGACCCTATACTGCAGGCTTGGCAGGACCTGACAGGTACGGACTGCGCTGAGTGTGCCGACACTGCCAGAGCATTTTAACAATCCGGACTGGTGTGGATGTCATGTAGCGTGTGACCGTTCTGAATCAGTGCAGTGAATACCAGTACTAGAGTAGCTCATCTTCAAACTAACTTTCGTGATATATCTACTTTGAAGCACTATTATGTAGCATTTCAACTGGCCAACACATGCCGTTCCTGATGTAGATGTACAGCCAGCAACCGTGAAGCATTTTTCATTGTTCCTATCCGTAGCTACAAAATAAGTTATAGTAGTACATGCAAGTGATCAAGGATGTACTCAACCCTACCATGCCTGCAATCCTTGTACATGTAGACTAAGTGCAGTTACCTCCATTAATCCTCACTGTTGCACAGGTCATCGCCTGTTGGAGCGGTACGGCATGACTGAGATCGGCATGGGCTTGACCAACCCTCTACATGGTGACCGCCTAGCGGTGAGTTGATTGTATTCGTACAATTATATTCTTACAATAAAACAGAATTGTCTCCCTTGATCTCCGATGAACGAAAATCTCGATTGGAAATACGAGTCGTAACACCTTTTCGTCCTAGTGATAGTGGTCCTAGCTGTAGTAATAGTGGTCTCAGGTGCTTGCCTTGCCAGAGTGGTTGCCTACTGTATCTGAAGTTCTGAACAACAATGTTTTTTTGTGTCCGCACAGGGTGCTGTTGGCCAGCCGTTTCCAGGCGTTGAAGCAAGGATCATGAGCTCTGACAGTGAGGTAAGCCTCGAGGTGGTGTTATGTACAGCTTACATTTGATTGAACCCATTCAGCCCTACTGCAGGTAGCTTCACCCTCTGCACCTGGCTGACATGATATACTTGCGTAAATACGATGCCGAACGAAATTTTATATGGTCCGTTCGAGATTTCCTGACCGATCGTAATTCTGCTAGCGACCGTGAGCTGCACACTCTTACATACATGACGGAGCGCTCGGGTCATGTGAAGGGGTTACTCTAGTGGCAGATGTGGTGTTTGGCGGCCATGGGAATAAAGTGATTCCTGTAGTGCTGCTATGCACAGCGGCGATTTGCGTCATTACCGTTTCATCATTGTTCTGTGATCACTCACTCACACAGGTAATGGTCGAAGGAACGTCGGTGGCAGTATCCACTATGCCCGGCTATGCGGGCGAGCAGGGTGAACTCCAGGTCAGAGGTCCGTCAGTATTCCCTGGGTAAGCACAGGGTACAGGATTATCTGTCTGTACAATCAATCATGCTGTCTTGCAATCAGAGTCAAATACGGAGTTGGAACAATTCACGCGTAACATCCCAGGATACTTTTTAACACTTGAACTACACAAACAATGTGTAGGAGTCCTGCTAAAAGGCACTAGATATCCACCGGTAAAGTGCCGGTTATGAGGACTTGCTTGCTGCCGTGTTAATCGCCATTGTATTCGACTTGGAACGTGATGATACGAAAGGCCTAGTCGAAGCGATATGCCATGTTAATCGCCATTGTACAGTCGTCCCTCTCTAATCCGGCACTTGTTTATCCAGCACCCTTGCAAACCAGCACACTTTCTGGCAAAACGGATTTTTTCAGTTCATTTTCTACGCTTTAATCCGGCACTTGAATTCCGCCTCCGGCAGCGATATTCTGCAACAAATCACTCAAACTGTACATAATTTGATTTTCTAATCCAGCAGTTGTACATCGCATACCGTACCGGTGCCAATATCCTATGCCAGTGCATAGGATATTCCCAAGTGTATGTTAATTGTTATAGACATGGCATGTTACAGACATGCATTCCACAAACTTGTGACAAAGTACTTGGATTGACACAGAAAATCCCTACATTTTGACGTACGACACAAACATGTACGTTACTAGGTGAGCCGGGTTGGAGGGCAGGATTTGATAATCCAGCACCCTTGTTTATCCGGCAGAAAATGCCGTTGCAAAAGGTGCCGGATTAGAGAGGGACGACTGTATTCGACTTGGAACGTGATGGTACGAAAGGCCTAGTCGAAGCTATATGCCGTGTTAATCGCCATTGTATTCGACTTGGAACGTGATGGTACGAAAGGCCTAGTCGAAGCTATATGCCGTGTTAATCGCCATTGTATTCGACTTGGAACATGATGGTACGAAAGGCCTAGTCGAAGCTATATGTGCTTCGTGTGCTGATTTGTTTCCCTCCAACCAAGGGTCTACACTAGATAACCATAATATTATGCTTTTCTGTTTGTTGTTGTTAGACATCTTTATTCTTACAACAATCTTTGGCCAATACGAGAGGTTGTTGTTTTTGTTGTCGTTGGTGTTATGTTATCACCGCTATGCAGTTACTGGCGAAAACCCGAGGCAACAAAGAAGTCGTTCACTGCAGATGGCTGGTTCCTGACTGGTGATACAGCCGGTGAGAATATCCTGCTTTCCATCTCTGCTTGTTCAGTGTTAGCCCGTAATCCTGGATATAACATACCTTTGTGCAGACTCTGCATATCCTCTTGGAGTCACTTGACCTCCAATATAGGGTGCATGATTGTACTCATTGCTTTTACCACCCATGGAGGTTTGTTATACATGTACTGACATTTCAGTGTGGACTCAAGGAAGGGGGGGGGGGACTCAAGGAACCCTGTTTAAGCTATCAGCGCAGTTCAGTGTACAACTGCACGCCCACACTGGCTACACGCTGACACCAAACAAAGTTTTCTGGCTCATCGCAGATCTTTCGCGACACGTTTGTTAAGTCCGTGTGTGTGTGTGTGTGTGTATGTGTGTAATGCTTGTTTTGCCTGTGCCTTTCTCAGTGTACGAGAATAGTGTGTTCCGCATTGTCGGTCGAACGTCAGTGGATATCATCAAGTTTGGTGGCTATAAGATAAGGTAGGCTTGTGCCCATGAGCACTGAGTGTGAAATGGATGAGGAGAGAACTGGATCTAAGCTGCAATAGATTGCCAATTTGTGATGGTAGAGTGTGACCAATTTCGAAAAGGAAATTCCGACTGGAAATGAGTTTTTGGATTGGTTATGTGTATCGTACACACAAAATGTGGTGCTAGTAGTCATTCATACATCTGCCGTCATCTGGGTAACTTCTGTTGTGGTCTTCACCTACACATCATGTCTTCATTCACTAGTTCTTTTAACTGGATGTGAACACATCCTCGTTCAGCACATGCCACAAACCAGTTGTGAATGGCTATGGATGTTTAGTATAGTACCCTGGTATTTCCACTCAACTTTGCTCACTGTCTCTGTCTGTCTGTCTGTCTCTCTCTCCCTCCCTCCCTCTTTCTTAGTGCTTTCTGCTGTTGATTGTTATTATCTTGCTGCTCAGTGCACTGGATGTGGAGCGCTGCCTCCTGGCCCACCCTAGCATCGCTGACTGTGCCGTTATTGGTCTACCAGACACAACGTACGGTGAAGTTGTCACGGCTATTGTCGTAGCAAACACCATGCCAGGGGCTCAGGTGAGAATGCTGCGATTTTACTGCAGTTGCTGGCGAGGTCACATGCTAGAGTTTCCTTGGTCAGTTGGGAGAGTTCTTGCTTCCACTCCTTGTGTGTTTCACTCTCCATGGTGATGCATACTTAAGCCTCTTATTTTATTTTGGTGTACTGGTATCGCACAGTGACCTATCCTGCATAATTAAGAATAGAGGGTATTCTATAGTCATGTGACGGTGTACGTTTCATCCGTACAGGGACTTTGCCAGCGGCTTGCCACCACTTCTGTGCGAAGTCTACTCTCGATATGTCGCGCACTCGATCCTGGAGACGAGAATGCTTGACCTATCGCGAGTGCGCGACTTACATTATGCGCTTTACGTATGAACGTACCTGTCATCTGGATTGCAAAAGCGTGCGGCGTATTGCGAGTGCGTGACTTATCGCACATAGACTGTATCAGTGAAATGTGTACGTGACTAACAAATACCTAAATTAAATGAACAGCAGTAAGTTCCAGTAACCACTCTTCACTCTCTTTGTTTCTCGTGACATTTTCTTCTTGGTAGGATTCTCTCACTATACCATCTCTCGAGGACCTGGCGGAGTTTCTAAAGAAGTCCTTGCCTCCCTACCTAGCACCGCGGCGAATGCACATTGCTCCTGAATTGCCGCGCAACGCTATGGGCAAAGTCAATAAGAAAGAGCTTGCGAAGTTTGTCTTGGACGGGAAATATGATTGCCACTGACACATCTACTCTGCACCACCTGGACAGCGGATAGACATGCCGTGTGCTGTGTGCCTGTGCAAACGTTTCAATCAATCATGCTTTTATGGTAAGGGCAGCTTTACAACAAGATCACAGCCCCTGGCTCTGTTGCCCAGACGTCTGGAGGCGTAGCTCACCCTGCTGGATAAGCAAAGCAAAAAATATGCTGCAGATGTGACTGGCTTTTAGCCTCAGCGTTTTGTTCAGCCATGGCAACACCACAGTGGTCATAATCAAGTAGGTTGCTCTATTGCTCCAAGAGTACTCAATACCCGTATAACGTTAGGGCAGAGCTTTTCGAACAAGCTGGCATGCAATCATGATACTTGTAGATACTGATTATTCACATAGGTACCGAGATGCGTCTATCCTAGAACACGTACACGTAACTTATCATGAGTGGAGATCTGGTATGGTTTATACTCTTTTAAATCTACTAACGTTCGGCAGAATAAGTACAATATTGCTTTTTCTATTTCTTGGCAGGTTGTATAGTTGCTTCGAAAAGAGTGTCTCAGTGATGTAACTTGTTCGACATATTTCGCTCATTCTGGCCCTGTACACAGTACTAGAACCTGCTGTTATTACGTTTCTAAAATGTGGTGAATTGCCCAAGAGGGGAACAAGCTTCCTCAATTACTTACGTACTTCGAAGTAGTTCCAATGTAACTGTCATCACTAAAATAATGCCAAAATGCTTCATGTTACATTATTTATATCATCATCGATCATTCCTAGTTAGTAACCTACCTCCTCTGATGAGCCCTTGTAGATGACAAAACAGGCACCCTACAAGTGCTTAGTAGTTTCCATCACCCTGCCATGCATGTCAAAAAAGCGATTCCGTCTCGCAAGATCTGTTTGCTGAAGCATCAAAAGAATTCTCATGGAGAGAGAGAGAGAGAGGCACACACACACATACACACACACACGCGCGCGCGTGCGCACAGACACACAGACACACACACAGCAAGGCAGAGCATAATTATCTGGAACTACAGTGCTGGCAACTGAAATCCGACCGCCAGAGAGATGCACTCACATAGCAAAGACCCAGCACGGGATTGTAACACTACAAAATAGAGACTGCTATGGTGCTGCACTCGGGCACGAAAATCAGGAGTCGGATTTCAGTTGCCACCACTGTAGTTAATTCAGACACATGCCGCGCACACCACACCGATACTGCGGCAATATCTGGAACTACTTCAGTAGAGAAGTCACGTTCAAATGTGCCAGTTGGGACTGATCTGTAGCAAAGGCCAAAAATAAACCGGAATTATCATCACACTCCAGAGAAACTAGCTAGTCAAGGAATAAAGAACAGGATAAACTAAGAAATAGAAACACAGACATGTGGACCAGACTGAACTACCATGGTATGAATATCGAGCACGCTGCAAGTACAGTGACTAACAATCAGACATACGCGTAGCACACTTACATGCAGTTGGCCTGCATTCCCTAAACAATCTAAGAAATTCAACAACACAAAGCGTACACTAGAATGTACGCACACTCATAAAGGGCAAGGTTAATCAAGGAGAAACTAGGGGTCCAACGTCCGAAAGGTCCGCAAGAAAAACTGATTGATACGCACGATGGAGAGGATAGTTTTAACGCCAGTGACACACACCCACGCACACACTGGAGAAATTCTGACTGTCACGAAACGCTTCACCACTCCTGCGTTGGGTCATATTTGGCAGGCGGACTGCTAACTTGGGCTGGCGGTGTTGTTGCTGTGCTGGATTCCTTCACAGAAGCATCTGGCGATGTCGGTGCTGATGGAGACGCTAAGGCTGGCTGCGATGAAGGTGGTGATTCAAGACGTGCAGTGCTGTCCGGATGTGTCCAGTTCTCATCACAGATGCTAGCCCAGTCGATTGGTGTTTTCTGCTGCTTGCAAAGGAGCTCATTGGCACGTGTGAAGTGTCCACAGCCAATAAAGCCACGATGAGCGGACAACGGTGACGGGTGTACACACGTCAAAACATGATGCTTCCGCTTGTCGATTGAGGCACCCTTCGTCTGAGCATGCTTTCCCCATAGGAGGAAAACAACGCCAGAGAGGTTTTTGTTCAGCCAAGAAATAACGGCATCGGTAAGCTTCTCCCAGCCCTTTCCTTGGTGTGAGTTTGCCTCATGTGCGCGCACGGTAAGGACAGTATTCAGCAATAGTACTCCTTGCTGCGCCCAAGTGCTCAGGTCGCCGTGTTTCGGACGTTTGAACCCGCTCAGGTCTCGCTCCAGTTCGGTATACATGTTCCTCAGACTCGGTGGCGGCGTCTGTCCCTTCTTGACGCTGAAGCACAGGCCGTGTGCTTGGTTCGGCCCATGGTAGGGATCTTGGCCAAGGATTACAACTTTGACGTCCTGAGCACGGCACAGGTTGCTCCAGGAGAATACCTCTTCTTCCGGTGGGTAGATTGTTTTACTCTGCCTCTCACTTGCCACAAATTTCTGAAGTGTGGTGTAGTAGGATTCGCTGAACTCTGCAGCCAGTGCCAGTTTCCAGCTGTTGCCAATACCACCCGGGCTGGACGATTGGCTGGACCTGCGACGCTCCAGTGCTGCTTGACGATTCAGTTCTGCTCTCTCTAACACGGCCTGAGTGGATTGGGAATCACTTGCGCTGCTGCTACTGCTGCAAGACTCCGCCGAGGTCTTGACCCGTTTGGCGGGTGGTGCAGCTGCAACCATGGAGGCTGGACGCTTGAAGAAACTGTGCAGAGAAGTTTGAGCCATTTCTTCTCTCAATCAAACTGCCGATTTGAATACTAGTAGGAGAATTAATTGGTGCACGGGCTGCTCCACATAACCCCCGCGCCCTTCTTGCGAACACACCTCGATTTCTTATTGGCAATGAGGCGCGAAGCATGCACTTGCTCAAACAGAATTGTGTCGGTACTTGGTAATGTCGAGAAAGCTTTCTTGATCTTGCCCTTCTAATCGAGTTTTGCACTGGCTCTCCTATACCATTGTATACTGTATCGTGCTTGCCTATTTTTAGTATTTTTGCCTTGGACATCGAAATGGAAAACGACGACGCTATCATTTTCGTACGCTCATATTTCCCGCCATTTCGTTGTGGGACACGTGATGCTCGCTGCACACTGCACAGTGCGCTGTACATGATGCGTCAGTGCAGTGCTGGCAACTGAAATCCGACCAAGGGGTCGGATTTCAGTTGCCAGCACTGTACTTGAAGTAGTAGTTGTGTGAACAGACTCACGATCACAAACACACGGCAACGAAATCCGACCCTTGGACGTAGCAGCAAATGGAGTGTGGGGAGGGCGGTTCCAAGTTCCAACGCACCTTCTTCGACGTTCGTGTTTTCAACCCTTTTGCGCCTTCGAACCAGTCCTCCTCCATTTCTGCCATCTGCTCTAGTAATTAATGGTTCATGAATTCGCCCAGTCCACATTCCTTCTCCGTTTCTCTCCGTTTTTCTTTCCTTTTCAGTTGCATCTTCCTTTCTGCTCTGTTTTACTTTCTCTTTTCGTTCATCCCTCCGAAGTTGATGTATTTGTACTTTGTACTGTTGAGGCAACGAGCTGAAACAATAAAAACCAAACCAAACCAAACCCAAACCAACCAAACCTACGTTCGCCATGAGAAAGCGAAGACGGTCGTACGAAGTGAGGCTGCGGGAGATCGAGCATGCTTCATTTGTCCCGTTGGTCTTCTCGACAACCGGTGGCATGGGCAAGCAATCTGTCTCGCTTTACAAGCGTATTGCATCCCTCATTGCTGAGAGAAGCAGCGAACCGTATTCCGTTGTAATGGCTATCATCCGCTGCCGCCTTAGTTTTGCTTTGCTCAGAGCAAGTGTCATGTTGTTGATCTTTATTTTTACTTCGCAAGGCCAAACGGGCACTGGTGCCCAATTTTATGGGAGAGAATTTCAAAACGGGAGAGAGCTACGGGGAGAGAGAGAGAGAGAGAGAGAGAGAGAGAGAGAGAGAGAGAGAGAGAGAGAGAGAGAGAGAGAGAGAGAGAGAGAGAGAGAGAGAGAGAGAGAGAGAGAGAGAGAGAGAGAGAGAGAGAGAGAGAGAGAGAGAGAGAGAGAGAGAGAGAGAGAGAGCTTGTGCTTGTGCACACACATTGTATGACCTCTTTGTGTTGCCTCTGTTGACGCTGCAAAATCGCTCATCCTATCTCCCGTGCTAAATTACATAGCAATTTGTTCTTCGCTGTTACCCCAACCACACGTTGATGCGCCCACCACGCGCCACTAATCCATCTCCTCCGATGTCCCTACTAATAACCTCACTGCTTCCCTCTCTCTCTCTCTCTCTCTCTCTCTCTCTCTCTCTCTCTCTCTCTCTCTCTCTCTCTCTCTCTCTCTCTCTCTCTCTCTCTCTCTCTCTCTCTCTCTTCTCTCTCTCTCTCTCTCTCTCTCTCTCTCTCTCTTGCCCAATTCTAATTGAGCATCATTATCCGTTTGGCCTTGCGAAGTAAAATAGAAATCAACAACAACAACAACAACAACAACAACAACAACAACAACAACAACAACAACAACAACAACAACAACAACAAACATCGATCGGAATGTTGATGGATTCGAAGCACTGCATGACACTTCCAGCAGCTTCAGCCTTGCTTCAGGGAATCTTGCTCATCTGGTATGTGGTGTTTGTAACCTTAAAACATTGATAATGATTTCATTACAGGATTTCCTAAAGGCCCTACACAGCCTATCGGGAGATCTTCATTGTGCGGAGACACTAACTGTGCGTTTAAAGTACCAGCAAGTACACGTACATGTATGTGATGAGAAAGAGAGGAACGTGACTTGCGCTTTGAGCGGCAGATTGCCTACAAGACTTAGTGTAGAGCCGTTGTAGTACAATGAAAAAAAAGATTATAGTCTTTACTAAGATCTTGGAGCTGGACCCCAGGAATGGTGCCATACTGCCATTGATGACCTGCCCTGTTGGTCCATGTCCTTGGCTGGTGCTTTGGCCATCACAAATAGTCAAATACACAATACTAATAGTAGCCTACATGATTGTAACCCGGTTTTTCGGAGCAATACAATACTATTATTCATGCATCTCCTGAAATAAGGCTCTAAGTAAAGGGTTAATCACGTTGCTGCAGTATCGGCCAAGTACCCTCAGACGTCATCAATCAAAGGCATGCTATGTAGGTAGTTGAAATCCATCACACTTCACAGATACTGCATCCATCGGGTACTGGGTAAGGTCTGTGGAAGTAGAATGCCGATGGAAAAGGTGACACATCGACATGGGGGTAGGGGCAGCCTCACCCGGACCCATCCCAGGGAGCACATAAACAGCATATCACCACGAGCTACTCACTGCCTAGATTCCTAGGCTAGCTCACTGCTCACCGAGTCACCGCACCCCTGGCGACCTTGGGCCATCTCAAGTCCAGTACAGTAGAACCTGCCTTAGCGGACACCTCTCAACAATGGGGTCATGTATTGTTCAGGACACGCTGTCCCGAGCTCCCAATGAAGTGAATCAAGTGATATGACACAAATTGCATTGTCAATCTCAGTATGTACCCAGGTCACCTTCCTCAGATACATGTACGATATGGTATATCTACATGTAATGATGTATGTCTGGTCTCGGGGAGTTGGAGGAGAGGTGCCGCTGTTCATATTAGTGTATCACACGTCGCCAACATGAAAATTATGAGAGAGCTTCTCTGTTGCTGGATATTGCATGGGGAGTCAGCTAGTGTGAGCAGCTTTCATCTGCTCAAACGGTTTAACCAATGGCACAATCGTCGACATAGAGTGTATGATCATGTGCATAGCGAGTCACGGTACAATAGTGATTCACCCCGTGGTCAGGTAGTGCAAGCCAGTTCTTCTGATCTGCCAGGAGGTAGCCATGAACTGTGAAGGTGTTCTCAGTCTCTAAGAGTTTGTCACGCAGGGGTAGTAGGAATAGTTACCGGGCCTTCCTGGCTTCCAGCCACCGGCTTTGATAGGGCAAGAATGCTGGATAAACTATAAAGTTCCAGCCCCTCACCGGGTCAAAACAAAAGGCTTCACGTAGATCTACGGGCCGCGGGTATGCTTGGCTGAATGCCAAATAATTTGGGTGACATCAAGCACCTGTTAACATGTTGCCAGCACGATCACTAGGCAATGGGCTGTGCAATATACGTTATACTTATATACCCAGAGAAGCGGGGCCTCTTTTTCTAAGCCAACCACTGCATGAGGGCCTCAGCGAATTGTAACAGATGCAATCACAAATATCACGTACTCAGTCCACTCACACAGCTCACAGAGTCCCAGGCAAATGGTCAATGCTTTCCTGAGAGGCAGATTCTCAGTTTAGCACGATTAACGTTGCACCGACGCTGTGGTGAATTTGATTAACAATGCGAGTTCAGCGATTGGTGGTGCCTGTAGCCTGTAGGTTGGTCAGGCCTCTTTCATGAAAGACAACCCCCTGAAGAGGTCCTTGGCGAAGCGCGACAAATATCGCAAATATCACGTAGTCCACTCTCACAGTGCTTGGCACTGGAATGCACTGTTGAGTTGAAGCTAAGCCCGGAGGCCACGTCTGTCCTACCGTCCAGTAAAACAGTTCACCGCAAGCCCCATCTCTCGCGGAGTGGCGAGGCTTGAGCTCCCGGCCATCCCAGCTCCCCAGTGTCATCTGGAGTGCTTGCCTCTCCCGGATGAAGAAGGCCTGCCGCACAGCGTGCGTGCAATGGGTGCAGGGGTGCAGGGGTGGTGAGTGTATAATAAGTATACATTGTACTACTTCGAGTGCAAGAACAGGTCCGAGAGACTGAGCTGAGCTGAATTCAGTGCACACACCTCGAGTGCGCCTTTCCAGAAGCGTCCTGTCGTCTAGACACCCATGTTCTATGTCCTGCAAGTATTATTAGTTTGTTACTGCAAGGACGTCGCTACTCGATCCCGTTCTGGAAACTGACTTAAACACACTTTGCCAGATGAACCGCATTTGTTGAACAACATCTAACTTAGCAGACACCACACGGTTGCTGGCTCAGAGCTTACGGTCCAACGAAGTCCGGGACACAACTCGAGGTGCTTGAGTGCGTGTGGAAGTGCTGAACGTCATTGGTAGATCTACATGCGGACATTGTACTTTGTAGTCACCATCGCGGGTAGATACGCGGAACACACCCGTCCGGACTCTCCCCGGCCGCGCCACTCCACTTCAGATAGGTTTTACCGGTGCGACGGCACAGAGCGCAAAACTGGTTGAGCGGTTCGCGTGTGCGGCGCGGGACAAAACCATCCTTTTCGCAGCGCAGATACACACAAACATGTAAATGATGTGAAGCAAATGCAAGCTTTGTGTGAGTGCTATTTCAAGTATTACTAGTAGTAGTTCAACTAGTTGTAGTTCTTTGCAGTGTACCAGGGCGTACCGCACACAATGACTCCTATCCTACACACGCTACAGATTACACGGCAGACTCCAGCTAGGTGTACTTGATGCACACACAACAACAACAACCAAAATGCGCTGAACTCCATGCTATTGATTACTGTGCCGTAGTAACGACTTCTCTGTACTGGCACGTTTTCGTGGGTTCGTCGAAACCTGCGGACGGTGTTGTTCGACTGGACGAAGCTCCGGAGGTCGACGTGGTCGAAGCGTGACGGTAGTTTCACCTCCGGTGGGCTTAGCTAAGCTTCTAAGAAGTGAGCTGAGAGCCAGCCTTACCGACCGTAACAGATTCCTAGGCGGCGAATGGTCGTCGCTTGGCTGGCCGCTGTGCCAGGACGTCGTGAGAACCATGAAGGTGTGGCGTGTGGTGAATTCGCTAGTCCTGTCCGCTGTGTTCCGCTTGATCTATCTCAGCCAACTTGATGCGGACGATCGCGTGGAACTGCGGCAAGCCCAAATAGCTTTCACGGATCGCTACTCACAGTCAGCCGCCAATAGAAGACTAACACCGCACGTGGAAGAAGGTCTGGTCGACGGCGGCGGAGATCTTCTCTATTCACGGAATGGAGTCCGGGTCAGGCAGACCTCACATAGGCCAACCAGGGACACCTCAATCAACCGACCCCGACGTGGCGACAAGACAAGGAGCAGTGGCCGTGCCTGGATGGCGTTACATCCGGAAGGCGGCGTTCACGCGCTGTCCAGGCCCCGTCGCTCGGCAGCCGATGCTGCTGGTAGATCTACTGCGCGGCACGAGCGAGGAACCCATGAGCACGACGTGTCCGGTCCAGAGAAGGCAGTCAGGCGGAAGCGGCACGACGACGGCGAACATTGTGCTAGAGTTATATCACCGACGTCTATACACTGCGCGCTGGGCAGACCAGGAGGTGTGCAGCTCAGGTTTGGAAGCTCGTTGGACGGCTCCCGACAGGTAAGTGAATACGGCCAGTAGATGTACATCTACCGAGAGAAATAGAAAATTGAATGTTTACCATCAAACTTACTTTTACCTAACCTACACTCAAGGCATAAAATGGAGTTAGTAGTTAGTGACAACATCGATACAACTATAGGTTTGTTCGATTGACAGCATGAAACAAGGTGGAGGACACTGTGTTCGGTTATATTATACCAACTATAGATTCAAGTCTAGTTGCTTTGGTTGATCGATTATGCCAAGTTGACATTCAAAGGTTCACTCTGTTTCGCTCATCCTGGATTTGAGCGCGGTTCACCTGTGATGTCTCTTGTGTGTGTGTGTGTGTGTGTGTGTGTGTGTGTGTGTGTGTGTGTGTGTGTGTGTGCGTGTGTGTGTGTGTGTGTGTGTGTGTATGTGATCGAGTCACGGACATAGCTTTGTGGTGACTTCAATAAAAAATTTTGTCGCAAGAATAAGAACTGTCACCGGATTGTTTTGGCAGGAGCGCTTTCCAAAATGGACCATAAAATATCATGGGTCCAATAATGGCCCTTCAGTTTTGAAGATGGCTGTGGGCTTCAGTGTGTCCGTCGCCATGCAGCTGAGCAGCTTATGTCTGAATTTAGCCGTGTTTGTCCTGATGGCCTGGGAATGAAACTCATTGTCACAAGCATCAGTGTACTCAGTGTAGTACTAAAGTGCATGACTTGTAGACTTTTTGTGCATTAACATACTGACTGAGATGCAATGCACCCCATAATTATTTCAGCTGCTGCCTTGGCCAGGGCCGGCCCAGTGGGCAGTGACAAGGTATAGAGTGCTCCGATGATGATGGCGAGATTCCCTTGCAGCATCAGCGCCCCATGCTCACTGCTCATCATATCCACCAATCTTGTCAAGAGATCCAATCACTGGCCTTTGTGCAGAGTGTGGCCTGTAGACCCTTGTTGGGATGCAGCTAAGTAGCCAAGGTGTCAAGTGCTACGTTGACAAAAGACAGGGCTCAAACTCGGGACTCAAAACAAAAGCCACAAGCCAAGAAACCAACACCTTGAGTTGCATAGATAAATCCCAAACTGGGCGTGTGACACAACCTTTACTCATCATCATCAGTAACTGAGAACTAGCGGACCACTCCCTTGCCTCCCTTGTCGCTGGACGGAGTTTGGGACTGGTCTATGTGCTTCCAGTAGATGCTACTTCACGTGGCTACACAAGCTGAGGGAACAAGCCAGGCTGCAGTCACGTGCCAGCCGTGCTACATTGCAGTGACATGCTAGCCGTGCCCATGACGATGTGCTAACAGTGCCCATGACAATGTGCTAGCCATGTCCATGACACAACCATGGGGCATGGGTACCCAAAAGGGTCTCAGCAACAGGCTTACATGAAACTCAGAGTGTGCAGCTCGGACAGGTTGGTGTCATGGCGAAATTCCAGGATTACTCGTACATCACTTAATTCATTTTAGTAATGTAGTGCGTACAAGCAAGATTCACATGGATCTCGTCCTGCAAAATTGCAGCTCACGCGTACACGCTACGCCATTTACCGCCGCTTATTGGCACCAACTATGATGTAGTCCCGGAATCGCCATGACAGACACCCATGCAATAAAGGTCACGAGCTGCATACTCTGGGTTTCATGTACTCTGTCTTAGTCAACCTCAGCTTTCTGTCTACCGCAGTGTCTTGTATTTAAGCCTTTTTTCCAATATACAAACCTGTTTTGTATACAAGCCTGTTTTTAAGATACACTGTCAGCACATACGCCTGGTTTTAGTGTTGACATACATAGAAATACGTTGTTTGAATAGAAGCCTGTCTCAAATAGAAGCCTGCAAAATTTCACCAAGAAATGTCATATAAGCCGCGGCTTTTATACACGACTGTACGGCACTTGTATTCGAATGCTAGGCACATGAAGTCCTACACTGTGACATTATCATCTGACTGATGTTACCAGGCGAATGTACCTGATTAATGCATTATGTCATAGCATGACATCAACAGAGCATACCGTTCTGATGACATCGTCGTCCTCTGCTTGTTCTCTGATAGGTGGGCCGGAACATGACGTTCGGCGAGACTTCATTCCTAGACCTGGAGCTCGTCGGCACGGAGAAGTACTTCATCATCAACGGCAATGGTAAGATCACATGACATGGGAACTGCCTCGCTATACACCGTGTTCGCTGTGCAATGCGGCATGTGACATTTACACATACCCAGTCCTACACATACCCAGCCCTACACATACCCAGCCCTACACATACCCAGTCCTACACATACCCAGTCCTACACATACCCAGTCCTACACATGCGAGCATACAGTCAACTTTGCGTATAACCACACTCGGTGGGGCATCAGAAAAGTGTCCTTATTCGCGAAGTCTCCTTATTATGTATTACAGTTGAATGGGACTTTGCTCTGGGCATGGAAATTCTGTCGTTATTCGCGAATTGTCGTTATATCTGCAGTCGTTATTAGCGAAGTTGACTGTACTCAGTCATGCACGGTACGAGCCTGTCACCTGACTCGCATTGGGGGTGAGGAGACGGCTATGGTCATGTTTTGTCGATGATGTTTCTGCTTGTGTGTACGTGCAGACGTGCTGGAAGGTCTGGTTGGTGACGAGGAAGAGTTACTGCCGTGCGAAAGTCAGACGTTCATAGTGGTGGAAGCGGATCACCTGGGCAGGCTGACGGCCGAGTTCTTTGTGTTCTACGCACAGCCCGTGGGTGCTGGATACTCGGCGGTGTTCATTTACAACGGGCTGGAGGGCATAGACTGTTCAGTTAACGGTGTAGGTAAGTAACGTTAGAGCACGCAACTCTCCAATCAATCAGTGTGCAGAGCAGAGTGCACGGTTCTTTTCACACTGCCAGTGGTCACAGTAAGCCACCATCACTCACGGTTAGAAAGTATGTACTATGGCTGTCTGAGCAGATTTGTGCACCATATCCGGCAGCATAAGAGCCGGACTTTGAGACTTCAGTTACCCATGTCTGTCCCCGGGGAAACATAGCCAGCAATCGCATGTCATCTCGTACATTGAAAATCAACATAATTTTGCGAATCGACCTTTTTTCCAGGATCACTTTTCAACGAGGACGAAGCAAAGTCGGCCGAACGAAGCCTAGAGGAAGAAAATCACCCTCTCCACTTCACCATCACGATACTGACATAGATACGAGATGAAACAACTAAAAAATTCACAAGAAAACTGTACGACCATCATCGCGCTGACTTTGGTCTGACTTTGGTCTGAGAATTTCTATCACGATCAAAAATGTACGGGGAGCACTCAAAAATCAGCCACAGACGTACCTTTATCGCTCTCTACTCCTTTTTCAAGGCACAAAAGTCGACTCTCCACTTTCAAACCAGGAACCAGACATACCAGTGGTCCTTTTCAGCTGCTCCACGAGCGCAGGAAATGTTCACCAAGGGGCGCAGAGCAGCATCCATTCCAGAAAAATAGCTAAAATACGAGTGAGACTGCATGCCTGAGTACATGAGTACATGTATGAGTACCTGCAGAAAATAGTCAATTTCAGCGTTTCTGCTCCAAACAGCAACCAGCTTCGACTAGAAACAAAGATTACACCAAAGGATCAAACAACAACGATTTTCTGCAGTTTTTTTTGCAGTTGGCTTCCTTGTGCTTGGCCCAGCACGCCAAAAATCACACCTCGGAGGAGTACAAAAATTACAACTCTCAGATGTCCTTGATTGCTGGCCATGATTGCGATTCCGCGGCTGCGTTTTTTTCCGCGTTTTTGCGATTTTTAAAAAACCGCGTTTTCCGCGGTTTTTGAACTTTTTTGTTGCACTACACGTACACACAGTGCACTGTTCGGTCAGCAACGTCTCATCGTGGCGGCTTTTTACTCAAATATGACGAGTGCTTACACCAGAGACTTGTAACTGATTGATTTCACTACATACTCATTGAAAATTGCCGCACATCAATATTATTCACCGCATATTTACCGCATATTTACCGCAAATTCACCGCAAATTATGCCATATTATGCCGCGTTCCCCCCCCCCCCGCGTTTTTTGCGATTTTTTCCGCAATTTTCCC
This sequence comes from Sycon ciliatum, assembly GCF_964019385.1. Classification (NCBI taxonomy): domain Eukaryota; kingdom Metazoa; phylum Porifera; class Calcarea; order Leucosolenida; family Sycettidae; genus Sycon; species Sycon ciliatum. The sequence continues at coordinate 10,055,160 of NC_088644.1, forward strand.
CGGGGACAGCCCATGTGTAGCTTCAACGGTTCCTGATGAATAGCCTTTGAAGACATCGGCATACATGCATTATGTCATTATGTTCTACTGTTAGCATCAGCATTATCTATCACTGTAGGGCTCTCCCCCCCCCCCCCCCCCCCCTCTATCTATCTGTCTGTCTGATAGTCCATCCGTCTGTCTGTCCACCCATCTATCATGCATATCCTGTCTGTTTGTTATTATTGTGTATCTGATGATCGCCCTTTGGCGTGAAACTCGGAGTTACAAACAATGACTTGTTCCCTTTGTGCATTGTGTGTGTGTGTGTGGGGGGGGGGGGGGGGGGGGGATGTGTCTATCCGTGCACGTGTGTGTTTGTCTACATGCATCTCTTGAATCTCTCTAAAACTCATTGTTTTGTCATCGTTGCTTCATTGTTTTATTGTTGTTTCATTGTTTTATTGTTGTTTCATTGTTTTATTGTTGTTTTATTGTTTTATTGTTGTTTCATTGTTTTATTGTCATTTTCATGTTGCGATGTACAGACGTGATAGGCTATGATCCAGAGTTGGTTGATCATGAGCCTCACCGGAGCTCTGTGTGGAGGATAGGTAGGAATCTGACTCGCTCCAGCCTGACCAGCGTGCAGTTCCCAGTTGGAGATTTTGAGTTCAAGGTGAGCTGCTCAAGACATGCACACGCGGACAATGGTGCACGCCAGGCTCTGTCTTTCAACAATGCATGTGCATGTTCTTATATCAAACTGGAACCAGAAACAGGGCTATACTAATGATCCAGGGCACACTTGTGGCTGTGCTTTTCTCTGCAGACGGTACTGCACGGCGCAGTGGGAAGCCAGTGTGATTTCCAGCTGGCCCCGTCCATCACAGCCCAGAACTTATTCCAGTCGGGCGAATCCATGCAGTACTTTGTGACCATAGCGGGAAAGGTTGGCGGAGAACATTTCTCGCCGCAGCTCTTATGGTGCCCGAGCAAACGTCTGCCGGTTTGGCCCGCAGGGCGCCATAACAGCCAGCTTGTTATCATCAATGCCTACCGAAGCAAGGAGAAAACATCCATCTACATGCCTTTCAACAACGTAACGGTATGGTGCTAGTATAGCTTGGACACTCTTGCGTGGACCCTGCACAAAATGGATCCAGCGCATGAGCGATTTGGTGGACCGATATAGATTTCCTGTCGCCAAAATAATATTATTTAATATTTATGCAAGCGGCAGTGGAAGACCCAGGCTTATTCGGACCCGATTATACACAATCTCAGTCATCCAGACAAGTATTTTCCAGGAGCTGAAGGTTATTAAAAAAAACTTCAAATCAAAACAAAGTAGTCGCCAGACAAGAATTGAAACACTAGTACAGTCGTCCCTCTCTAATCCGGCACTTTATAATCCAGCACCCTCGATAAACCAGCACAATTTTCAGTAGCCAAAATGTCCTCTTCATGCACATTGCAGCAGTAAATCAGATTTGTTAATCCAGCACCCTCCCTAATCCAGCAGATTTTCGTCGCACAAATGGTGCCGGATTATAGAGGGACCACTGTATGCTTTTCCCCAGTTATGCAGATGGTTTAATACACTACAAGTCAAATATTGCGGCATCTTCATGCATGCTCGCGACAGCCCGTACAGATTCCGGGAGTTGCCCAGACTAAATGGGTTGCCAGTAGCCAGAAGTTGTCGTAGTCAGTGAGTCCCAATGGTATAATTATTGTTTTGTTGATGTGCAGCCAGTGTTCTTGCATGGAACCACGACTGTGCACACCGTGATTGCCACTTGGCTATGTATCATGGCGATGAAGATCAGCCTTCCGCCGTGTTCATGCTGTTGTTTGTTTGCGTTTTGTATGTACACAGCTTAGCTTTGATTACACGGCAGTAGCTTCAAGGACCGTGGCGCTCAGACAAGGTGACTGCGTGCAAATCACCAACGGCAACAGTAAGTCCATGCTACATCCACAGTAGTGGTAGATTTTTCTTTTGACCAGACGACACTTGCAGACACCAGCACGAACGCAGCACCAGTCACATTCCACAACAGCCAGAAGTTGCTCCTGAAAAGCCTTGTTTCGTTCCATTATGCTGTTGGGAACTCATCAGAACTCATCTGATCAAAAGAAAAATCTACCCGACTATTTGACGGACCTACTGAAGATGGCATCAACAAAATTATATCCACAGTGTCAACTTTTCCTCGGCATACAGCATCATGTAGTAATGCATATGTAGGACGCCTGGCAAAATCAGGTCCGGGGCAAAGCAAGGATCCATGAGCTTAGCTCACTCTCCGCGTGGGTTAGCTATCAGTGGGCCTGGTGAGTGTTTGCGTGCATGCCACCCAGACCTCCACAGACACTCGATACACAGCATGCAGCTCTTCATGCAACATACAGTTGACATCTACACGTCCAGGCCCGCCAGAGCCAGTCCAGTTGGTCCAGTTATTGCCGGACCAATTGTTGGCCGCCAGCGCGTGTTTACTGCTGAGGTGATCATGTATGTCACCCATCATAGCGTTATCGTGTATACTCGTCATAGCGTTATCATGTATGTGACCCATCATAGCGTTATCATTAGGGCTCAAACGGTCACGGTTTTACCCCTGACGGTTAACTGCTAAGCTAACGGTCGGTTAACCGGTTATAACCTATAAGCCACGGCAATCCTGCGGACTCGTATATTTGACTGTACTCTTTCAAAAAATGTACCCTATTCAGTACAACGCACATTAAATTTTGTACATTCTCTTGCATGCTCATTCATACTCTCACACCAAGAGACCAGATATGACCGAGTTGACAGCCCAGAAATTGCGTACGCGTGCGACAGCCTGCGAAAGTGCATACTTTGCAACGACTTGATACTTGAAAAATTGACTGAAAAGTTACTGCGTAACCGTTATCTTTATCGGTTAACCGTTAATTCTTCGTAACCGGTCTGCAACCGGTTAATCGGACTAATTGTTTGAGCCCTAGTTATCATGTATGTGACCCATCATATCGTTATCATGTATACCCGTCATAGCGTTATCGTGTATACCCGTCATAGCGTTATCATACACAAAATACGAAAAGGTATGGTATGGCCGCACCAATCAAAAACTACCTCCAGAATTCCTGGTTGCAGTGTTGAAATCACCGTGCAGCATTGTTCTTCGCTATACCTCTGTGCGTGTCTGGTGGTGTTCTCAAGTTGCTTACAACTCCTCCAAGGTGACTCTACATGATTGTATTTGCTCTACCGCTTGTGTTTACTGTGACTAGGGACATTTCGTAATATCATCCACCCAGACCCGATCACAAGTTACAGCACTTGCATTGCTGTGCCGGAGGCGGATATCTACGGCAATATCAGTTGCTATCTGCACTGTCACAGTGGCGAGGCCATACTGTCACCACCTGGCCTCGCCGAGGTGTTTATCTACAACTCTCTCATCCTGGGCAGCGATGCTGTTGTCGGTAAGCAAGATGAATCTCCTGAATAACGCAGCTGTCTCACGGTATAGCCTCTTTCCTCCTGAAGTTACATAGCTCTCTCTCTCTCTAAAGCCTCTTTCCTCCTGAAGTTACATAGCTCTCTCTCTCTCTAAAGCCTCTTTCCTCCTGAAGTTACATAGCTCAGTGTCTTTAAAGCCTCTATCCTCCTACGCACTGATCACATCTCATCAGAGTATCAGCAATTCTCACAGCTGCATGCATGCTGTGCCAGTCTCAGTCTCCAGCCATGCAGGCATGTACAGGAAATTGACGTTAATTTTCCATATGGACCCTAGAATAAGAAAGCTCCATACCCGTGCACCCCTCAATATCTATACACTAGTAAGTAGATGTGAACTGATTGCGCTACGGTTACCCATACATTACCGTATGATGGGTACCCAACAATCCACCGTGAGCATTCAAAGAGTATGATAGGGGGGCATCTGCGAGATGTTCGACCACTTTTCACGTATCTTTTCTGCGCATACGGCTGCACATAACCCAGTACACTGTGCGCGCACTTTCGCTTCTTTCGGCTTGCCGGGATAGTTTCATGTCTTGGAGGAACAGTTACGGGAGCTTTCAGTACGGCCCTGAAATGTGCTTTCCGGGGCAGTGGGTCTGGGCTTGATGGGCGCCGGCGTTGCATGCCTGCATGTGGTGTACATGATGATAAACATGATTATGGATGACCCATTATACTGTAGTAGCATTGTGTTACTTTGTACTTGAGTAGTGAAGTGGTTAATACTTCCAAGTACTAGTTATATTGAATGCCGTTTTCGAAGGCAGGAAGCTTATAATGGCTAGAACAAAATTACAAATTAAATTTGTTTAATAACTCTTCACCACCATCATCATCAGGACTCATAGACTCAAGAATTTCACAAACCATGCAGCTTTCGTGCATTTGCGCATTCTCGTCAAGTGACATGCAAGCAACAAGAACCAATGAAACGTATGGATAACTAGCATCACGAGTAGCATCACAACTACCGGTACATAAGCATGGTTGTCTGTTCTATGTGTTGTCTCCTGTCTGCAGATGTCATTGCCTATGGTCATCATGCCACCGAAAGGACGTTGCTGTCAGTTTTGAAGAATGTGCGGCATGGCGACGGCCAGTCGGTCTTGCTGCCTGTTGGCATGTACGAATTCAAGGTGAGTGGGCTGTGGGGCTGGGATGGTGACAGTCGCGGTCTACAGGTATACTAGAGATGCTCACTATAGGCCATTCTTCCAAAATAGTCCACTGGCTTTTGAAAGCCCGATTTTGGCCAAATTGAGGCTCAAAACCTCACTTAAAATTTGAAAAACCTGGGTTTGGGATATGCTTTTCCATGTACTTTGCCATGGCATACTTGTCCTAATTTCGTAAAACCAGGCTGAATTCATAGTTTGTTTGGGAAGCATACTGTATAAAATGTACAACTATGACAGTGGATGATGATCTAGTTATACTCCATGGCTTGACCACTGACGCTAAATCAAATGGACAGTATCAGAAGGCGCTGTCTTGCATTGCCTTTGCCGGAAAACCCGGGCCCAACATGTGCAAGGGATTCCCTCAAGCAGCATAATGTTTGTCTCCGGAAATAGGCAATGAATCCATTATTTAGAAAGTAGTATATGCATCTACGCAATATCCACATCTATCTTGTAAAACCAAAGTTTTGTCACTTTACGTGGTTGATGTTAGTCCCTTCAGGAATGTTATGAAAACATTTTGAATCTATCAATAATTACCAATTTACATTGTCCGCTTCCAGTTCTGCGAAACACTCACCTTGTACTAGGACAAACTAGCCATAGACTGTGACTCATGATGCTGATGCTGTAAGGGGTTGCCGGGCTTCTCACCGTCTCATCATTGTTTTTGTGATTGTTCATGCACCTATGCAGGTGGTCTACAAGGATACGATTCGTACGGTCGACGATTTTCACAATGCGCCCACCCTTGTCAACATCAGCCAGGTCTTCTTCTTATCTCAGGTTAGGGATCCAATGTGTCATGAAGGTTGTGTTGTTACGGCTGGCCAGCCGCAACAACACAACCTTCCTTTTCCAATGGAGAGATCAAAGCTGACACTTTGTAGTGAAGGTAAAAATGTATACGTAGCCAAGGCAAGTGTGCTTTCTCTCAGCTCCCATTGTTTCCGCTGACAATAGTACGAATTTACTACACTGCATTGTGGGTCTTTATATTGCACACGTGTAGCCTGTAGTCAATTCTGACCGTTGTATTTGCCTTGTGTTGCCTGTATATTGGTGTTGCAGATGAACTACTATGCGTGTCTCATGGGCAGCATCCTGGAACCCGATTACCCACCCGTCATGGTCATCAGCCCGCGAACGACGCTTGCCGACTTCGGCACAACGCAAGCAGTGGCAGTGACGGGTGGAGTACGGAGAAGTCAAGCCGCTGCACTGCACGCGAGCGCTGGCATACTGGTAGCTGTGACAGCATCCCTGCTCCTGACCGCAGTATTAGTCAGCTAACGTATAACCCTCTGCCAACTATCTTGAGTTTCCTGATGACTGCAGTGTGCTGGGCCGCACCAGGAGATGGGGATGAGCATACTAATCATCACGAATGATGGGTGAATAATCGGGAGATCGATGTTGGAGATCGCGTCCCAGTTTCTTCAAGACAACGCGCTGAATGGGTAGTCTGTAACACACGGCACGGTCCTGCGCTCCCCCGTCAGTAGTCACTGAGTATGACAAGAGGATTGTTCTATAGATCTCACCGTGCTCACTGCTGCTTGCTTATGTAGCTACCTGTACCTCCAAATTGATGAAAGCTGAACTTGAGAAACAAGCCGGATTTGTCGCGAGCTTTTCCGCTTCACGTAACATTGTACGTACATGATTTGATATCTACATCTGCACCATACAATACACTCTAGGGAGTCGTAAAATACCGGTATTTTACGACTCCCCGGTACACTCTATCTTACGCTGTAGATCCAAGAAAGCTTGATACCTCTATACCGGCAGTCATTTTCAGCCTCTACTGCCGCATGCATGCGATTTTTTCCATTGCCGAATCTGGTGTCGGCTGTGCAGTGTTCACCGGTCCCTATGATGGGCAAACTGCTAGCTAAACGCTATTGCTGCTGCTACTATAGGGTGCTGGAACACACTTCAAAGTGGTGTTGATGATCACCTATTCGGACTGTTGTTGCAATCGTCACACCGCACGCAGCGAGCAGTCACAGACAAATTTCTTCTTGTAAAGCAAGACGACCAGCTCTACAGTACAAGCAACAGAATACAACATTTTAGATATCTTTTGGACTGGGTGCTTTGCCTCACAATGTGGGGGCCTCTTTACTGGGTCTAAAAATAATGCTAAATATCTATGGTGCTACATGACACGTGTAGCAAGAAGGTCCCACGGGCGTGTGTGTGATCTCCGGTAGCCTAATCAGTAGGACACTGTCCCGGAAAGACAGGGGTGCTGGGCTCGAATCGTGCTCGTTGATCCTTCTTTTGCAACATTGGCGCCTGGCAATGGCTCGAACCAACGACCCAGCGTACTCCCACCACCACAGCCTATTGGGGAGGGGGAACAGTGTAGCATGAAGGAGCCACAGGTGCGTGTGACCCCCTGTAGCCTAATCAGTAGGGCACGGTCCCGGAAAGACGGGTGCTGGGTTCGAATCCCGCTCATGTATGGGTCTTTCTTTTGCAACAAAGGCACCTCTGCTTTGTTGTGTTGTTATGGTGCTAGCTGTGTGACTGATTTTCTCGCTGAGACTACCAACAAAAATCACCATACTCAAACTACTGCTTGCTATGATTGCAGCCTCACAACACATGCACCCAGCAACACGCGGACAACACTGGCCAACAGACTAATCAGTTATCTGCCCAGGGCAGTTGAACAAAAAATAGAAGACTCAATAAGAGGGTTGTCTCATAAACCTAGCAGAGATCAGACTGAGATGGACTGACCGTGCATCTCAGTGGCAAATGAAATTGTACATGAAAAGTTGGAAATGAGAATTTTGTTCGCTTTTGTGCTTTGTCAACTAAACGGAAGGGGTCATTCTGAGATAGAGGCAGACATATTCGAAATAGAAAGAAAAAAATGGGTAAAACCTACTCCCAAAGACAATGTGTGTTTGTGTGCTGGCACAAACTCAAGGTATAGCCTTTGGCTTGTGGCTGCGCACCTAGATCAGAGCACCGAGTATGGTAAGGCTGGTGGCACAGCTCTGTACAGCAAATTGCCCCACCGCGCGTGTGCGCACACACATACTGGTACCAGAATTGCCTGCAGACCAGCGAATTTCAGTGATCGCTAGTGCGGGCAGTGCGGATAGTCAGGACTGTAAGCTACAGCAGAATTGGTCAAAATGAGGCGTTTTCGTGTCAGTTTGCTTCGTACGTCCATATCTACTTTGTGTGGAACTTCTTGCCAGACTTGGCGTGTTCGAGAAGAAGAGGTGCCGGCGCGAAATGACCACCCAGCTTAGCCTGAAGACCCTCCATGAGGTTGACATACTCGCCAGCGCCATAGCTGTCCAGGTAGCGGAATGGACCGCCCAAGAACGGTGGGAATCCAAGACCGAAAACGGCACCGATATCACCATCGACCTGGACAAGCAACCAACAGCAACAGTACATGTACTCGTGTATGCCAGGTTATCGCACACCCCCTTCTGCACACACTGTACTGTCGGTCGCCGAAGACCTGGAGGGTCAGCCTTGTAGCCTAGACCGTTCTTATTTTCATGTACTACAGCACATTTGAGTGACCGTGTATACCTTGATATGCTGTGCCTGGTCAAATTCTAGCCTGTTTGTTCTTCGGTACCCGACAGTACTGTGCAGCTAAGCTTAGCTTATGGCCAACAGTAGGCAAACATTACAAGCAGAACCCATTGCCGATAGACATACACCGGAGGGGGCACAAGAATAGATACCAGCTGCTTACCGGCGAGTTGAGGATGTCCTCCTGCAAGCACAGCACGGCCTCGTTCACGAAGCGACTGGCCAAGCGGTTCTGCACCATCTCGTCGGAGTGCTCAGTTCGCTTGTCTACGCTGTAGTTGGCCAGGATCTCCTTTGCTCCCTCATTGACCGGGCGCTTGCCCTTGCTCTTGCCTTCATAGGTTCATAGGAGAAGATACCCTTGCCGCTCTTGCGACCTACAGAGAATCAGGACACAAGATCGGAGTAGGACATGAGATACAGGCAAAGAAGCCAACACGACACAATCCCACAGCACTCATTTACAGATAGCAAAACAAATCGAGAAAGAACCGTACCAAGGTAACCCTTCGCGACCATATCCTTGAGAACGCCAATGTCCGCACCACCCATTCTGTGAAAAGTAGAAAAGGTAGCAAAAAAGGAAACATAAGTGACAAGGCAGCAAACACAGAGCGTGGAGCACACAGAGCACCAAAACTACTGGTAAACAAACTCACCAACCACGGCATCTACGGGTTGTAGCAACAGATCTTTTTGGAAAAAAATATTTTTATTTTTCATTGCTATCAGGTTCGGCCTCATTTCCTCTGTGCTGAGCTGCGCTGATGAGTCCACAAGGGACGAAACAGTCCTGTCCGCAGACTGAGAACTTTACAGAAATATATCAGCATCCTTTTTTATTGAGAGTCTAGCTGTACGGTTAGATGAGAAGGCAGCAATGCCGGTGTATCTGGTGAAGTAAAAACAAACAAACAAACACATCAGCATGCTGCTCACCTGGAACCGAACGCCTTGTGCAGGTCCTCGCTGACGTGCATGGCCACATCCAGACCTACCTCGTCAGCCAGAGTTGCCAGACCGACGGGGAAGCCAAACTTCATGGTGATGCGGTCCATGTCGTGCGGTGATACGCCTTCCTGGAGAAGTGCTACGGACTCTGCCAGCATGGGAGCAAGGGCACGAGTAGTGTAGAAACCAGGGCCGTCCTAAAGAAAAGAGAGCGGACGACAAAGGGTACAGGTTTGTACTTTGTAGAAGCATCACTGCACACTGTTTTCTCTCAAAGTCCTCAGAAGCTACTAGTGGAAATTGATTGTTGCACAGCATAGTATATGTATACTATGACAAGTGGAATGATGTACTATGTGCAGATACATGTGTACATCAGAAATGTCAGATGGGAAGAGGAGAGCGAGGCAGGGACGGTCAGGAGAGAGAGAGAGAGAGAGAGAGAGAGAGAGAGAGAGAGAGAGAGAGAGAGAGAGAGAGAAGGGTATGAGAAAGAGATGAGAGACACAAATAACTCTTTTGAAGTAGAACAAACCTTGACAACAATGACAGTCTTTCCCTGCTTCAAACCGACAGCAACAGCAGCAGCTACAGACAGCAGAACACAAGAAGCAGGGCGCATACAAAGCTGGACCAAGGTTTGGGCGCTCACCAGACTACGTACATAGAACATCCAGTACAGAATACATAAAACCCGAAAGGCAACCTTTAACCGTGCGAAATTGTGCAAGTGGATGTGTGAAAGCAGAGAGCCATACAAAGTTCGCACTAGTATGATCGCCTGGTGAACGCACCGCAACTGCAGGAAAGCTGCCTCATACAGGGCAGCACTCTGCCTGAAAGCTTTGGGCAGCGTTTCACACTTCCCTCAAGACTCTTGTATCTGTCTTGGAAATTTCATACTTGACATATGCTGATTTGTGCCTAGTGTGAAGAGGCCTATACGGACCTGTACACAAGATGTACAACATCAGCATGGATCAGCCAGCTTTACACGCGCCCCTCATTCACAAAGTCAAAGGTACAAATGCTCATGCAAGAGCACCCCGGTGTTTCAAATGAGACACCACAGGCCATCATTGCTCACCAGATGTGTCCTTGCTGGTCTTATCAGTGGTGATGATCTCCAGCAACGGCATCTTGTCCACGGGGGAGAAGTAGTGCATGCCGATGAACTAGCAACATACAAACATACAAACACACACACACAGTATGAGATTATCACAGCAGAACACGTTACACGTCACACTCAAAGGCATGCATGAACGGCATCTCCAGGTATTACCCAGCAAGCAGGTGTACGTGATCACCATAAAACCGAAAAGCCCAGCCCAGCTGGATAGCTTCAGATAGGCTGCAGTAGCATATGGTATAAGTTAAAGAACAGGATGTTTTCAGTGAAACGCTACCCATGGAGTTGCTCACTCTATGGGAAGGTTCTGCACTCTTGACTATACATATGATCAGAGGAGTTGTACTCAGGCACAATCCACATGACATGACTAGCATATCATCAAACACATAGACACAGTAATAGACATACCTTCTCTGGGCGCTTGCTTGCAGCAGCAATCTAAACATGAACAAAAACAGAAGAGGACATCAGCTGACCAAATATCCCACATGTATGCGTGTGTGTATGCGAGAGAGAGCGAGACAGACAGCGAGAGAGAGAGAGAGAGAGAGAGAGAGAGAGAGAGAGAGAGAGAGAGAGAGAGAGAGAGAGAGAGAGCACACACACACGCACACCCACACGTACATGGGTAGACATACAGGTAGAGTATTTTCACGCATACTCGAGTGGATACTGACCTGATGGATAGGCAGAGCCGATGTATTAGTAGCAAAGATGCAGTTGTCGGATGTTGCCTGTAGATGTATACAGAAAAGAGAAAGTTCACTTACACCACTTCCCCTAAATAATTTTGAAACCGAACTTTCTGGCGTGGAGCCATAGACTAACACTTTCTTTGGCAGTGCAATGCATGGCAAACACCACAGCACAGCAGTAAACTAACCCTAGGCTACTAGAAAGCAGCAATGAACACAGAACAAGGGACATACATGTACATGATTGTAGTACATAGCAGACTCAGCGGAGGACGTTCAGGTTGGTTCATCAGTTGTCTGATGATTGCCTAACGGCATGAAACTCAGAGTTACAACCAACCTGAACGTCCTCCGCTGAGTCTGCTATGTACTAAGCTGTCTCTGACATTGAGCACTCTCTGCAGCTCGGGGATCAACAGATTTGTACATGATTGTATATAATAACAAGCGAGGATGTCTTCAGAGTCAGGCAAGTCGGCTCAACAGCCCGTCGGCTACACAGCATGGCGCGAATTAAAAAAATAAAATAAATACTCACTGCTTCGACTTCCTTGACAATGCGGTGCTTCAGAGTGAGGTCCTCAAACACGGCCTCAATAACCATGTCAACATTGTTGAAGTTCTGCACACAAAGAGCATCACAGATTTGATACACACCCTTTGCAGCACGGACACGGCAGTTCCAGTATGATTTAAGCGTGAAAAAAGCAGATAAAGAGCATATAGCACAAAGCACAGTACATCAATCAGGACCACTCAGTTCAATCACTTACTTTGTAGTCAAGCTGTCCCTGCAGTTTAGACATGATGGTGTCACGTTCAAAGCTGAAGGAAACATGACAAGAAGAAAGAATAATTAGAGTGCACTGCACTTGTGTAGCCAGTAGCATTGTCATTTCCAGATATCTTGACATTAAGTTAAGCAGCAGACACTGCCGTGTGTGTGTGTGTGTGTGCGTGCGTGTGTGTGTGTGTGTGTGTGTGTGTGTGTGTGTGTGTGTGTGCGTGTGTGTGTGTGTGTGCGTGTGTGCACATGCGTGTGTGAATGGTATGAATATACACAAAGATATCATGCTCATACAAAACCAGCTTCAGGAGAGATAAGCGTACGTGGTCATTGCCTTCTTCTTTGCACGTTTATCGAATCTGCACATCAAGGACATGGCAACAACAAAACACTCATGCGACATAGTTTAAACTTTCTATGGACAGTCTTTCAAAAGTCCGAACAGAGAGGCAAGCAGAGCTTTAACAACGAGCTCCGCACTTTTTCAAATCTGACTCGGGGCTAAATTTGGGCTTAAAGTCACGAACTTGACAGGGGCAATCTAGGCCCATTCCAGAGGACGTTTCTCGTAGCAAAAATACAGAAATGAAATTCAATTATTTCTGGATAGGCTGTAGACCCGGGAGGGACATGTCATGCGCATACATGTACACCTCCATGTAGATGGTCAGAGACAGTAACTGTTCTACTTACCCACTGTAGATCTGTTGCTGACCGCGTGTGAGACCCTTGTCATTGGCATCCTTCAGGATGACGTTGAAGTTCTTCTGCAGGCTGACCTGTGCAATACCAGCACCCATCAGACCAGCGCCCATCACCGCAATATTGCTGCACAAGGAACACACAGATGCGTGCACACCCGCGCGCGCACACACCCGTATGCATGCACACACATACACACACACACACACACACGCGCGCGCTCGCACAGATACACAAATGTAAGTGCATGACAGCAGCTATTGGCTTTACTGCCTGTCTGACAATAGGTATACAGATGCATACTTGTGCAAATCTAAGGAGAACCAACACTAAAATATGAACAGCGGCCCCGATGAAAGGCTTACAAGCAACTAAGATAAAGGTAGACAGGACACTGATGAAAGGTTGCATGGTTTAAGCTATAGTTCAACGTACATGTACCTATCAGTGTCCTTTCGTGCATTTATGTGACAGGCTGACTGACACAACGTACACATGCAAACACAGTGATAGAACGGACACTGACCTTGTGGCACGCTCTGGCTTTCCAAAACGATTCTTCTTGCACTCTTGCTGCAGAGGATGAACAGTAACGAACAACACATAACATACCAGCTAAGCACACCAAACAAAACAAAGTCTGCTCATTTCTCGCACTTTGCAAACTTCCCCCACTTTTCTCTACTGTGTTGCAGGTGCCCCAGGTGTACTTTGAGTTGTTGCAAAACATTTTTTCCCCGATGATTACGGTCACACACGTCTTCGATCTCTTCCTCTTCTCCTGGCTCTTGTTTCATTCTCCTGGATGGTTACCATCAGCCAGAGGGAGAGGGAGAGAGAGAGAGAGAGGGAGAGACAGAGAGAGAGAGTGTGTGTGGCTATAATAGTCGGGAACTGTCAGTGTGCTGTTTACAACTCAGTAGATAACTCCTGTATGATACAAAGTAGGCATTTTGGCCCTGCAGACACAATATGTGACATGCTTTTTCAGATGGCTGGACTGTGTATCGGGGATGTTGGAGCAATGAACACCATACCGGGTGCATTCTTATAACAGAAACCTGAGCTGCTTACTGAGTTCAGCCAAGAGTACACAACCCCCAGGAGTTTTCTTCCATCACCAACATTGTCTCTTCGGAGTTGTTCTACAAGAGCAGCTTTACAGATACATATCTCCATGAACAGCTGAGTGCTTTCAATAATCAGTTACGGGCCTAGAATTCATGAGCTAATGGAGCCCGTAAAAAGTTCACAAATTTATGGAGGTGCCCTTAGACTCAAAATATGAGTGCTATGTGCGGGAATGGGATATCGATTTTATTGGTGCATCACATCAATACATACCTGACCAAAGAAGATGTTCATGAGAGCATTGGACTCACTGGAAGCACCAAGCTCTCCGAAGCCCTGCAAGCGGAGCAAACCGAAACACAAAGACTTGGCTACACAGGTAATCAAGAGACCATGATATCCAAATTCGGGTGACGTCCATCACACAGCTAACAGTGCACACATGCTGTGACACCTGGGAAGGAAGCGAGATTTAAGTGCATTGATGAACAGCTAAGGCAACTGATATACCAGACACCAAACACTCATGCACAAACTCATCTAAGCATACACACGCACACACACGCACACACACGCGCACACACACACACACACACATATACACACACACACACACACACCACAAGTGTACACAAACACATGCACGTGCACGAACACACACATACACACACACACACACACACACACAACTGGCCAGAACTAAATGTACATCATACCTTGCTCTCAGCCTCAAATCCGACCTCCTTCTTCTCCGCTCCAACACCAGCGAATGCAGCCTAACCGAGGAGGAAATAGTTCAACATACATGACAAGATTCACAACACCAATGCAAAAGTCAGCACAACAGCAGGTTGATACGGTTCTCGCGTGCCAGGCATGGCAAGATCAGAAAGGAGAAAGAAAATACTAGTACCAAAAGTCGGTGAACTGCTTCACTGCATGAAGCTTTCAACTCAACTTACATCGATGATCTTCAGCGGTGCAGGGTAGTTTCCTTGTGTCTTCTTCATCACCTGTTGTGCAACGATACACATGTACATGCACACGCACACACGCGCACACACACACACACACACACACACACACACACACACACACACACGCATGCACACATGTACACGCAGCCAAAGAAAAGATAAGCGAAGTCAGTAGACTTCAGTAGACATGTGCACCGACTCTAATGACAATGTCTTCGAATCCTCTACAGGGGTTCCTCAAAGAGTCGGTGCACTTGCAGCAACAGGACTAAAGACAGCAAGTGAGTGTGTGTACTACTACACACTCCATTTTCTACACTCCAACATCCTCCTCACCTGCTTAACAGCCTGATCTTTCATGTAGTTCCTGACTGCACCAAACTGCACAGGAAGCTTGTGCTTCAGGGCTATCGCAAACAAATGGCACACAATCAAAAAGAGAAAAAAACAACATGTCAACGGTAGAGCAATGAACAGAGACAAACTACTGCAACAACTGATCTCTTTTTTCACTCTATTGGATAAATCACTGTATGGTGACTGTTCCAGTAGATCCCGTAGATTACCGTTTGCTAGGTCGATGTATTGTGTGCTGACCCGGCACATGTGAGCATGATGCTAGTACTGACTAGACACTGTTAGGACCTGTCTAGACATGCGATTGTCTGTACCGTAGCATTAATCTAGTACATGCATGGCATGCAATACCTGCCGGATCATATGACGGAACTGGTTTGCTGATTGGCTGTAGGTCTGTTCGCTTTATGAGCTGTGCTTTTTGTTATAGTACCAGTTTCACTTTGGAGAGGAGAGAGTTTTTTTGTCTCTTTGGAAAGGAGTTTTTTTGTCCTGGAGAGAGGACAACAGCAGATTTGGTATGTCCGTGCCAAGGCACGATGATGTGTGCATACTATTACTAGTCTAGAGGTTTTCGTTCAGTTACGAAGAACAGAAATAAATACAGTCTTCTTTGGAGTCCAGATTCCGTGACCGAACAGTGACAGTGTACAAAACATGGATAAGAAGAACTCCTGCTATTGCGAACAAACACCATCGGTCCCTTGGTGTTCGCCCTAAAGGGGTTTGACTGTATCAAAGTCTTTGCTAAGTTCTACACAGCAGGAACAGTCATGAATGTAATGCAAATGATCAGCAGCTACTGACGGTGGAATCATAGGTTGTTGTTAGCTTGAAACTCACTGCCAATGGACCACGGACGCTCAAACTGCATGCTTCTCTTGATAAGCTGAGGCTTGGCGGCAAGAGTTCTGAAGGAGAATGGGAACAAAAGCGCATCCACATCCATATCAAGTCAACACAGTTCAGACTGACAACTGAACGCTAATGTACCGCATTTTCAAATACAGGCATCACAACGGAAATAAGAAGAGAAGCTTGATTTCTCTAGTAGGCGAGAAATAAGAGCCCTGAGGCCAATGAGACATATGAACAGAAAGAGCGACGAGGGCTACCTGCATACCTGGCCTGCTCAATGGCAATCTCCTCCAAGTATTCAATGTTGCGCTCCTCAATGGGCTTCAGACCCGGACCTAAATAACAAACAAACAAAAAGCATAACACATTATCCGTACAGGGCTACAGTACAACATCATACCTGTCCTGCACAAAATTAAATTGCCTCCCTATATAAATACACAGACACAGACAAAGGCACAGACAATACAATGTCCGCCACACACAAGCCACACACGAGACAATGTCAAAGAGGTCTCCAGGAGGAGCAAGTGCACACAGCACACAACAATGAATTCGATATGTTCCTTACCGAGAGGGCGAACAACAAAGTCAACGAGACCAATGCGCTTTGCCTTGTCCGGTCTGACATCAGATCCAGTCAGCATGATGGGCAATGCATCCATAAGACCAACCTGCAAGCAAAATGCAGTCAACAAATGTACATATAGTATCACACAAATGTAAAAGATTTCAAGCCGGTCATGATAAAATCGACACAATGCCCCCCCCCCCCCAAACAAGAGCCAAGAGCTCATAGCGAAGAGAGAGAGAGAGAGAGAGAGAAGAGAGAGAGAGAGAGAGAGAGAGAGAGAGAGAGAGAGTCATAGACTTGACAGATATCATAAAGTAATCATCTGCGCGCACTGACCAGTCTGGGAAGACGCTGCGTACCACCTGCACCGGGAAGCAGACCCAGCATGACCTCAGGCAGGCCTAGCTTGGTGCTCTTGTCACGGGTAGCAATGCGATAATGACAGCTCATGGCCACCTAGATGGGCACAAACAGTACACACACAAACACACACGCGCGCGCACACACACACACACGATGAATTTTAAGGGGCGGGATATACAGAAGACACAGGAATAACCAACCCAAAGTGCAAAGCTAGCGCCCCTGGGCCAGTTTCGATTACATCATCGTATTTGTACATGTGTACGCACAACCACATCCGTGCCACTTCCCGGGCGTCAAGGGCATGCAAGTTGAGGGCACTAGATACGCACACTGGGTCGGATTTCACCGAGCGCAACTGTACTTCAAAGAGGCACAATAGGCCAGACCTACCCTACTTGTAAGCACTTTCTTCAATATTCCCAAGCCCTAGACATATTACAGCCACTGCTTGTAATGTCGAGCTCAATTTCAAGGAACACAAACAAGCTCTCAAAAAATGAAAGTCACTTACTTCAAGACCACCTCCCAGGCAAGAGCCGTTGATAGCAGCAACAACCGGCCTTTCGCTGTCCTAGACACAGCAAGAAAAGTGAGTGAGTGAGAATGTGTGAGCGAGAGAGAAAGAAAGAGAAAGAGAGAGAGAGAGAGAGAGAGAGAGAGAGGAATCAGAATTTATATTCTTATACCAGTATGTAGATGCATGGCACATGTAAAATGAACTCCGGAACCATTGCATCCCGTGTGATACAACTTCTCCTGTAGGGTGGTTGACCTTCTTCATGGCTATGTCCACGAGAGAGAACTTAACTTGACCACAATCATCCAGAAATTGTACGAATACGTCCTCGACATCATAGGTAATTGAAGAGAAGTACTCCAACACATCACCAGTATCTCCAGGTGTGTGCACGAACGATCAGATCAATCGCAGGGAATCAGCAGGTTCAAAGTCGACCCTAGGTTTTTTTCGAGGGGCTCCATCTTCTTCATGACTCAGGTCACTTGCCTAAATGAAGAAATGGACATGTCCTACTATAACTCTAAGCACTTTAGCCAAAACTTGACTTCTCTATTCAGTTTGATAACTCACCTCAAGCGTCTGCATGACTTTCTGGCCATCGCTGGAAATTTTGGTCATCTGAAATCAAAGTCACAGCCAGAGAATAAGTTGGTACTCATTGGTTGACAACCATTAACAGAAACCACAAGAATGCGAGTGCAACCACATGCCAGTGCGAGAAAGAGAGGGCGGGAAAGCGGAAGATACATGTATGAAGAAATCAAGAAGGTAATAATAATGTCACACGGGCGTAGGCACCTCTGGTGGTGATACTACACGTATAGCCATCTACTATTCCCAGCTGAGCAAAAAAAGTACACATAAAAATAACTCACCGCCTCCGAGGTGCCAGCAGATGCCAACATGCTGCAAAAAAACCATACACAAACGTAGACACACACCTGGCTGGAAAATGTCATGGTTTAATAGTACCTAAAATGTAAGAATACATGCACTCATCACTGCTGCACATCACTGCTGCACATCACTGCACAATTTACCTAGTACAGCAAACCAATGTCCTGTGAAGTCATGTGAAGTCATGCAGCCTGGCTTACTTGATGTCAGCACCAGCAATGAAGCAACCAGGTTTCTTGGAAATCAAGACGGAGCCGACGACATCAGCGGCAGTCTGCTTGCTGATGCGGTCAAAGGCACTGACCAGCTCATCGTTCACTTCTTGTGACAGAACATTCACCTGGACGCAGAGACACATGGCAAACATCAGTAAAGCAGACGTCATAAGCATTGACATCAAACTTCTCAATGAAGAGTATGGAGGAGTATGCTACTGTCGTGGACATGGAAATCCAGTCGATTGACCGGGGCCGGCGCCCTCAGAACGTTACATTGCATGCAGTGCACAATCATGTATTGTTGATCCGTTGCGACCAGCAGCGCATAATGCATGTGTGCGCTGCATACGTACGGCTGCATGGCCAGCGCCCTGGGGCCGCTAGACGTGCGATCGGATTTCCATGTCCACGACAGTAGCAGCAGGGTGTGATGGTGAACCAACCATATAGGGGCTGCCTCTTGCTCGGCAAAGGTCCACAAGACTACCACAAGGGCAACAACAAGCACCTACAACGAATAATATCATCAATAGGCGGCAACCTATGGTATATGCATCCGAAAGGTAAGTATACCTTCCGCAGGAGTAAGGCACGCACACTCGTGTGTTTGTGTGTCCGTGTGTGTGTGTGTGTGTGTGTCCGTGTGTGCGTGCATGTGTGTGTTTTGAGAAAATGGATTTCAAGGCTCGACTCAAATGTGGAACATCTCCACACATCGCCCATGTATTTGCAAGAGAGCAGCACACAGGCACATGTAGAGTACCTTAGAGCTTGGCGAGTTCATGGAGATAACAGCGACTTTATTCTTGACCTCGACCGACACATGCTTGCCAGCTGAATTGTACCCAGATAGACACAGAGAGAATAAACACAGGCCCATTAGTGCAAGACACAAGCACATGCACTCAATAGGTATTGTATTACAGTAATAGCATATGCACACGCAAGGGATTTTCCCCACACAGAACGGCATCAAAGTCTACATGTATACCCGGATCCGAGCGGAAATACATTCCACAGAAAGCAACTTAAAACACAGCACACATCTGTGGTTGTTCCTTACGCTACAGCTATTGCAGCAAACAAAACCACCCATGCAAACCACTGCATCATACATACACATTACGAACAGTATGCTTACTGTAGAGGGAGTTGAAGCGGGCAGCCCCTGCACAACATCGAGCATTCCAGGAAACAAGAAAGCACACAACAATGCATTTCATACACACACATACATGTAAATGTAGCAGGATGACTTTTGATGTGCATCGACGAGTAGTGAAAGAAGTCATAGGGACTTCTATAATTACATTGAACACTTCTTGTTTCGCTTGTTCCCTCAAGCCCTGTGTACACATACTAGCCACACACACAAGGGCGGCTGAGTGCGGAAGACTGTCAATGTCACCCATTTCAGCCCCGACCATACGAGCGCCTAATGAACGAGGCAATGAAGAGTGCAAGAAAGCCTATCCTTGAATAGCCAAAGACCTGTACTTCTTCTGTGAGTACCAGGCCCCACCGGAACTGGTCCGGTTGATCAGGTCATCGCCGGACCAATGTTTTGGCCATGAATGTGTGTTTACTGCTGAGGAGGTCATGTGTACCTGGCATATCATACACAGAGTATGAAAGGCTATGGTTTGGCCGCGCTAATCAAAAACTGCTTCTGGTGGTCCAGAGCACAGCTGGGGCCAAAGAAATCTGACCCTCATGGCTTCCAAGAGATCAGTACTGCGGTCAGGCCAATGCAAAATATCAAACTGCATGCATGTCCCCGAAGAGGATATTCACTTATTTCCGCAGCTGCAAAGTGCAGGGGTCAGAATAGAATACAACTAATCCAACCACTGGCAGGAAAGGCAGTGCTTCTTTGGTTGTGCAATTTACGAAGCAAGAAGTACTGCCATTGTATAATGTACTCTGTCAGCTGCGGTTGGCACACAATGAGTATGTTTCTACCTCGGTGTGTGTGTGTGTGTGTGTGTGTGTGTGTGTGTGTGTGTGTGTGTGCGTGTGTGCTTTTTGTTATGCTTCTCAGAAGAATTCCTGAAAACAATGATTTCGATTCGAATTCAACTGTTCAAAAATCGCAGAGCCACGGAACTTGAATGCCAGTGGAACCATGCGGCTCTGTGGCAGCAACGATGTTTGTCACGTGTCATGGAGGACCAGAAATGCAGTGCAACCCAGACTATAGACAATGACGGGAATAGCATTGTAAAATTTCTTGATTCCACAGAACGTGTGGCGACGAGGAAATCATTTCCAAATCGCAGTAACAATTAAGTCACTCCAGAGCGTTTTGTGGTGGATCCATACATGGTGCATATAATTCACACTCATACAATCATGTAGTTCACAGATATTGAGTCAACGCAAACCTGCACAAATTGATCAAATATTTCACAAGTCCTCATACTAGTATAAGGTAGGTCAAAATTAATGTGGCGTGATGACGGTGCCAACGTTATCAGCGACCAATGGACCAGAATGCAACTCGTTCCCCTATTGCTACTATTAGCAGCCAAGATAGATTGTTGCCCAAAGGGCCTAGGGGGCTCATTAAATTCGTACGCGGGACAACTACGTCGAGAGGTCACTTCTGGTTTCGCACAAAAAAATCTCTCTCAAAGTATCACCCACTCACCTGCTGTGCGACAGGCCAAAGTCGCCCTCATGCGGTTTAGGTACCGCAATGACGCCATGGTGTTCTAGAGGCTCTCCTCTCTGGCTGCAACCAACTCTCCACTTCACAAGAAGCTTCAGAAGAAAGTGAATAAAAGTTTGGCAACCTTGGCAGAAGATCTCGAATGAGCAAAGCTCAAAAAGACAAAAGTCAACACACGAAACAATCCGGAGGTCGATTTGTGCTACATGTACGAAGAGTCAACCCAGCACACACCTATCTCGCTGACAGTGATGAAAGGTCAAAGTAAAAAGTTGAAAACGCGAACTCGCGTTTTACTACGACCAGTGTTACAACAGATTTAGGTGTCTGATTCTCCAACCATCACTTTGTTCAAGCCGAAGTAAACTCGCGTTTGTCGTTGTGTTGTATCAGTCTGGTCAAGTACTCTTCATCCGGCGGATATGTGTGAATAATAATAAGACCACTCTTGATCGAGTGATGAGTGACGGCGCTTGTCGCCTGGTCACTGTCGATGAAGAACTAGCAGAATAGATTAGTTACTAGTAGTTGTCCAGGCGGTTGAGTGAGACGATTTACAATTATTGATGCTGATGCAGTTTTTCGTCAACTAGCTTTGGAAATGTTGGCAAGAAGGTACATTTTTCCTGATTTTTTACACTAAAACCTGTGACATGTCAATGTCTAACTGATGTCAATGCACAGGTACATAACTGTCATAAGATAAGGAGTTACTGCTAGTAATTACCTACATGTAGTCTACATAATACAGACAGGATATACATGCATGATCATACGTGATTGTACACCTACAAAGGCTACAGAGCAGTGCACTCTGGGTACAAATAGTTGCAATGATCCTACTCCGTACAATCATTATAAAAGTACCAGTGTGATTTCACTGAGTATATGCCTCGTCCATTTCTTGACGTACTATACACAGATACATACGCATGCGTGCAGTTGTGTTTGCCTGATCGATAGCCGCATTGGCATTGCGACCAAGTCGAGACATTCTAGAAGATTGCTGCATCATTATAGTACCGGTAGTTGATGTAGAAAATTGCTGCAAATATTCATAACCCGTCTACTTCTGGCGCTCTGCCTGATATAAACATACTCGGTCCTATCAAATCAACCGTTCAAGAGTAATTTCCCATGGCATCTCAGGCAATCTCAATGTTGCCCGCTGCACCCACAGTACACAGACACTATACAGTGTGCACCAGGTTCAGGACATGCAATCCCATCCTTTATTCATAGTGGGCTGTAGGGTACGGCTGAGGAAATACAGGCCGAGTTGGTGCCCGTTGTGAGCCCATTACTGCAACAGGGTTATCTCAATAATTATTTACACCATGCACTCAACATATTACTACAGTAGTAGCAATCTCGCAATCTTTTCTCATGCACATGTCACTCATAGTCTGTGTGCGCAGCAGTGCCTGTGCATATCTTGCTGTCACCTGTCACTTGCTCTCTCCCTTGTGTCTTGACATGCACAAGATGTACGTACATTGGGAGGGCTGGCCAGCATGTGATCAAGGAGACCAATGTATGCATCCGCCAGCTACCTTCACTGACACCACTTGATGGCAACGTATAATGCTAGACTGTTTGAATTAACGGCACATGGAATATGACTGCCGATAAATTGATAGCAGCGGATAATTGCAATCGTCAAATATTTTCTAGAGTCAAACTTTATGTCTGAAGTCATGTCTCATGAATTACCGGTGCTGGTTTTTCTTACTTTCTGCCTATTGCACCATGCAGCTCAGCCAGGAGTTACTGCAGTTAGCACTGACCAACAGCCTGACCATGCTTCATCTCAGCCTCCGCACATAGTGCAGGTGATAGCAGACGATCTGGGCTGGAACGATGTACCTTTCACTAGGACAGATGCGTGTGCCATCCTCACACCCACCCTCAGTGAGCTAGCTAGTCAGGTGAGTTTGAAGTGCGATGGTACAGGTGGTGTCAGTGATATTCTGAAACTGCAGATGCAGCTATTGTTTAGGATCATGCGGACTACTGCTGCCTGAGTCGTGCGATACACATCACTGGCGTATCTGGGTGGTTGTTCTGGATATGTTGTTGCTGATCTGACTAGGCCACTCTGTTTTTATTTAGTTGTTTTTGTACCCAGTCAGACGAAGTCTTGATTCTTCTTGAAGTTTCATTGATCTGTGTAAAATGGTTTGGGTGCACATATCCACTCTTTTGTTTCTTACCCATAGCTGTGTTTTGCTGTACAGTGTTGTTCACGTTCGCCTATCTCTGTGCCATGGATGTGCTGTGTGCTGGTGTGCATGCATGACTGGTATGACTGGACAGGGTGTCGTGCTGCACAACTACTATGTGCAGCCAATCTGCACGCCGACACGCAACTGCCTGATGAGTGGCCGCCATCCCGTGCAGACCGGGCTGCAGCATGGCGTCATTCGGGACTCTGTGCCCAATGGACTGCCGCTGAACGAGACCACCATTGCCCAGATGATGAAGAAGCTGGGTTATGCAACTCACATGGTATGCTTCTTATCAATACAAAGTTGTTGACTAAATTGACTTACTACTCGCCTATTGTTATACATACTACAGACGCGTAGCCCGCATGGGGCACGGGGGAGGGGGGGGGCACATGCACTCCCCTACAAATTTCGACAGACAGTCCATTTCAAAACTATAGACGCGTACCTAGGCAAAAACCGTTATGCCAGCATCTATACCACATAAAATCTGTGATCACTTTGTGCATAATTTTTTCCAAATTGGGCGTCTGTTATCCAATCGTTTACAAACTATATGAGAGTAATTGTGGAGCGGATCTGAGCAATATTCCGAAAACTATTCTCAAAAAGTTCCAGCCAAATTTGAAATATTTCAAAAACCCTACGCGTCTATAGTTTTGAAATGGACTGTAGGTTCAGCATGCACATAATGACCATAAATGACATGCTCCAGGCACCCTACATTATATGCAGCCATGCACCCCCCCCCCCCCCCCCCCCCCCTAACTACATGTAAGTTACTACTGGTCGAGGTCTGAGTGATAGAATCAAGAGTAGTTAAACAAGAGTGTGCAACTCCGGATCTCTCCTGCACAATCTGCAGATACCCCCGCCCGTGGCGGAATTTTTTGTTGACGTCACCTTTTTTCAGAAGAACGCGCATTTTGCCCCAGAGCAGTGTGAGAGCACGTGCTGGACACCGACTTTGTAATGTAAAGCCCGGCCAAGTGCACGAGGCAAAACTTTCCAAAAGACTCGCAGCGCGTGCATCGTCGAAAAGATTACGTCAACAAAAAATTCCGCTGCGGGCCAACCCATCCCGGAGTTGTACACTCTTGTTTATCTACTCTTGATAGAACTTATCTGAAGGTCCTTGCAATGTGCTAACACTAAAAGCTAACTTGACCACTCCACAATTCGCTCTTGGCAAGCCCAGTCTACTGGCACACCACCACCATCTCCTACTCCTCTGCGCAATCACTTCCGTACCAGCTCCTAGTGCCTAATTACGTTGTACAATGTACATGTCATGTACCCTATTTCATCTTCTCTTTGAAAACCCGCAGATTGGCAAGTGGCACCTGGGCTTCTACAAGCCGGCGTACACTCCGCAACGTCGCGGCTTTGACACCTACTTTGGCTACTACACAGGCAATGAGGAGTTTTGGAATCACACGTCGCCGTGCTGGACTTGTGGAAACTACACGGCCGTAGACCTGCACAGAGCCACACCGACAACTGAGAGTCCAGTCCTAGACCAAGCAGGTACTGTACTGGAATCAGACTACTGTAAAAGCCATTGTTCTAACGACGCGCATATATAACGATTTCCCGAAATTGACTGGTTTACGGGTACCAAAGGTAACGATTCTCACGCATTCTCAACGCTCAATAGAACAGTATATGTATCGATTTCTGTTAGTGGTGAAACGAATATTCGAATATTCGAACATTCGTTCGGTTTGTCACATTCGAATATTCGTTAAGTCACATTCGAGTATTCGTTACGTCACTTCGAATGCAGTGCATGTACAGTACGTACATGGACGCCGAACACGGTACAGTGCAGTGCGTACAGCCTGCCTGTGACGTTGTACTGCATGCATGCACATGTATGTCCATACTGGACTGCCAATGTTGCACATAACATTTATGAACTTCGAAGTAGCCTTATGTGGCAGTATATTTTACGTGGCACTACCGTTTGTCATACCTAATAATATATTAGTATTGACAATATCCATCAAATGACTGAGAGGAGGGCATGTGATGTAATCTGTGTTACCAAAAGAATATTCGTTCATTCGTTCGTTAAGCTGAAGAATATTCGACTAGTAGGTTTTGACATTCGTTTCACCACTAATTTCTGTATAACGATTTCTATTTTAATGACAGATTTCTCCTCGTTAACTCGTTAGAATTAGCACTTCGTTATATAATTATAATAATGGCTTTTACAGTACCACGTGCTTTGACCTTAATTTTGGCTCGGCTAATTTTCACATCTGCAGCATGAATTTAGAACTATATGTACTAGCACAAGAGTTGATGCTCTTTGCACTCACCGAGCAGCGTGACAAGACTGACAGTTGATCTTGTGCAGCCTGCTCATTGCAAGACCGCTATGAAGCAGGTTCATTGCTGCAAGGTAGTGAACTAGAATCTCTGATGGGTACTTGTACTCCTCTGTCCTCAGGTGTGTACTCTACAAACATGTTCTCTGACGAAGCGGTCAACGTCATAAAGCAGCACGATGCATCAACACCGCTGTACCTTTACTTGCCATTTGAAGCTGTGCATGGTGCGGCGAGCTGTGACCCGGACTGCTATCGCCCCGCTGGTGAGAACCTGCTGCATCTTGAATGGATTTATTCAATTGGATTACAATGTAGCTGTGCCTTGATCCACAGAGTGTGGTGGCGTCCCTACGGATGCGGAAAACTCGGCCTCCAGCGAACCGTGAATTTTTCAGCGGCACTTCTAAGAAGCATAATGACTGGTCTATAAGAACTGTATTACCTGCATTCCTTGTTCTTGTTTGAGCTTGCGCGCAATGCATGGACGTGCACCCAACAATGATTAAGCACATGTGCACACATGTCCTGAGGGGCTGTTCAGGCCATTCCCGTATCAAGGCTTCTTTTGCTTTTGTGTCCGGCTCCAGGCGCTTAGCTCGCACAGGACATGGGGGGGGGCACGTCTCTTGATCCACAGAGTGTGGTGGCGTCCCTACGGATGCGGAAAACTCGGCCTCCAGCGAACCGTGAATTTTTTAGCGGCACTTCTAAGAAGCATAATGACTGGTCTATAAGAACTGTATTACCTGCATTCCTTGTTCTTGTTTGAGCTTGCGCGCAATGCATGGACGTGCACCCAACAATGATTAAGCACATGTGCACACATGTCCTGAGGGGCTGTTCAGGCCATTCCCGTATCAAGGCTTCTTTTGCTTTTGTGTCCGGCTCCAGGCGCTTAGCTCGCACAGGACATGGGGGGCACGTCTACCCCCCCCCCCCCCCCCCCCATAAAAAGTTCGACCTAGGTTCAGCATGCACACAACGACCATGAATGACATGCACCAGTCATCCTACACGTACATTGCATGCGGCCGTGCACCCCCCCCCCCCCCCCCCCCCACACACACACACCCATAAAAGGGGGACCAGCTTCGCCCCTGCAGCTCAGTCTTTGCGCCGCATCCTCTCCGCTTCTGTCCTCTCGTGCTCTTTGTCTCAGACTCTGTTGTTGACTCGTTTGACTCCATGGTCCACGATCTCGTTTGCGTTCTTCTCTGATCTAAATGTCATGGGCATTTGCAGGCGATCTGCTACAAGCGCCAGACTACTACATCAAGCAACAGAGTCACATCGAGAACATGTATCGCCGCACGTATGCAGGAATGGTGGGTGCACTGGACGATGCTGTGCGGAACATCACCGCCGCACTGAAGACCAAGGGCATGTGGGAGAACACGGTGTTTGTGTTCACCACCGACAACGGAGCGCCGGCCAGCTTTGACGGCGCCGCCATGAACAACTGGCCGCTGCGCGGAACTAAAGGTTAGCGTGGGTGTACAGCGGTGTGATTTGTTTTCAGTGGAGTACATATGCTCCATGCACAGACTCCAGAGCTACTTATACATGTACAAGGGTGAAATAAAGCCCGGTCACTTGTTGCGCTCCAACTTTTCAACAATTCATGGTACTTTTTGCGACGCGACATGCGACTTGCAACACCTGCGGTCAAGCTGCGACAGCGACGCACGGTTCACAATCTCTTTGGTGTGTGCGGCATCCCCATGCACTACAAGTAGTAGCACTATGCATGTGCAGTTGTGCACTGCATGTGCAGTTGTGCACTGCACGTGCACCCAAAGTAGAAACCGTGCTCCGTTTATGTACGTCACACGTCGCATGTCGCAAAAGTTGAACTTTCTTCAACTTCCGAGACAGGTGCCTTGCGACTGTACGTGGCAGCTTGCGACAGGTATTTTCTTGTCCCTACTGTCCCTAATCGCGTGTCGCGTCGAAAAAAGTTGTATTGTGGATCAGCCTTTGGTTTTCAGCCCTGGTCTGCCCAGAATATTGAAGTGGTCACTGGTATCTACCCTTCTTGTTTTCTGCATCCGTCCAGGCTCCATTCCTCTCTTGTACAATGATGGCGCATTGAATTGAAACACAGCCACGCTGCCTGTACCCCTGTGTGCTGTTTGCAGGAACACTGTGGGAGGGCGGCGTCAGAGGTGCTTCGTTTGTCACTGCTCCTGGTCGTATCGATAAGTCTCTGATCGGCAAGCTGAACAACGAGCTAATGCACGTCACGGACTGGTTCCCAACGTTTGTACACCTCGGATCCAACAATCACACGCATGCCACAGCCCTGCTGAAGGACATGCAGCTCTATGGCGTCAATGTCTGGGACACCATCTCCAAGGGGGCTCAGTCCGGCCGAGATGAGATACTTCACAATATTGATCCGCTGACCGGGCAAATGGCCATACGATCCGGTGACTGGAAGCTCATGATCGGCATGGGCCCAGCACGCTGGTATCCGCCCGCGAACATGTCCTTGAGCGACGGAGTGGCTGGCTACCGACACCAAGATATCACCATCCTGGATGCGCATACCCTTGGTAAGTCTAACAAAGTCCAAGACCCCCCCCCCCCCCCCGGGTTCATGTGTGCACAGCTTCACACCATCATACAGGCAAAGTCCATAGCCACGCAACATTTACCAGTTCCCCAGGCGATTTGAAATGTTGCATCTACATCAGTATGATTTTTATTACAATAGTCATGCTACTG
Source organism: Sycon ciliatum (assembly GCF_964019385.1). Lineage (NCBI taxonomy): Eukaryota > Metazoa > Porifera > Calcarea > Leucosolenida > Sycettidae > Sycon > Sycon ciliatum. The sequence continues at coordinate 10,083,498 of NC_088644.1, forward strand.
GTGCTTATGTACTGTTGGGGCTATTTAGTAATGTGTAGGTGGAAATTTCAAATTTGGTAATAGGTAGAATGCCAACATGTTAGTTGTACGGAATACTGAACAGACATAGGTCCATTGTGTGTAATGGTGTTCATTGATGATCAAGGGGATTCCATATCCCAATGCGTGCACTAGTATCCAGTCCTCGGTAATGTGGCACTTGCGTCTCATCATGCGTGCAGCGCTGATTTTGATCTGTGTTCTTTGTCTGTACATTCAGGCTCCTTTCATCAGGGCGACGATGCCGAAAAACTATACCTTTTCAACATAACCGCGGACCCGTACGAGCGAAACGAAGTGTCTGCATCCTTTCCCGCCGTCGTGTCCAAACTGTCGGCACGCTTGAAAGCCCTGCAGGGCCAGACCGTGCCGTGTCGGTACCCAGATCCCGACGATAACGCCAACCCCAATCTGCCGGGTAGGAACGGGGTCTGGGAGCCATGGATGAAGGACGATGTGCCTGCCTGACACAGCACCAGTCTCATTGTGATAAGACCATCTGTACTCTGGGGAAGAGCTGCTCATGTCCATGTTTCATCAAGTATGTATTTGTATTAAATTTGTATTTATTTTACATCGATATCAAACGGGTGTGCCTTCAGCTACTAGTCTCACCGTGCAGTGCTCTGGTTTATGTTTCATGCAATCATTGAACCAGTGGCACAGCCCAGAAATCTAACAATAACTAAAGTCTATTGCTTTCTGCTACTTGTATTTATTTCTCTATCCTTTGCCATGATAATTATTGTGTTGCTATGTGTGCGAAGTATATGGATTTCACTTATTTTTGTGGAGCCTGCCCTTATAATAATACAAGTACAAATTGTTGTAGTGAGGGTGCAGGGGGGGGGGGGGGGGGGGGGGGTCAGTGAGAAAGGTCTGCATGTATAATGCAACCATGTACATGTACTTCGAAACATCCTCATTCTCCATGGTCGTTCATAATATCATTTGTTGTACCACACTCCTTCCTCTCCAGGCTACTGTACATGGTACTCTGTGGCTTCTTGCCCTCAGCAATCCCGGTAGTCTCTTGTGTGTAGTCTCTTGTGTGTAGTCTCTTGTGTGTAGTGTCTTGATTGTCTCGTGCTGTCGCTTGAAGTGTTTGTGGATTGCGTGCGCGCTGGCTTCCTCTCACCGCTTACACCTGTACATTTACTGGCATTACTTACATTCACTGATTCAGCTCTTCAAAGTTAGTTTACTGAGCCTCCTGTTGGAGACGCAAGCAAACCGTCTGTCGACGAATGGACCCCAATCTAGCTGGAACCAATCTTGTACCGGATGTCTCTCCCAGCTCCGCGAGTATGCCCACACTGGCAATCCACAGTGACATCTCAGATTCGGCCTACAGCCCGAATTTCTATCGTCCATGGTTTGGGTCTCCGGATAGACGAACACGTTGCCATCCGCCCTCATTTCGGAGCCATCCGGCGGCAAATAGTGGGTGCAAATGTCAGCTGAGTGCTTTCTGCAGTTCGTGACAGTACGCTGTCAATTCGGGCTAGGCAGCCTCGTAGTGATCATACCTTACCTGGATCGATCAATTGGTCTAGACCAAAGCCTGAAAGTTAGTTGTATAGACCCTATGGTCTACACTCTACAGCATACAACATAGACCCTATGCACGTGTATGGTCCATACAACAGTTGCAATCCTTTGCCTGGATCCTGCTGGGTCACTGTCATTGAAATCTGTTTTACTTTTACTTTAGTGTGAAACCTTACACTGTAGTAGACACGTCGTATCCACCTGCATCGTCAGACCGGATACATGATTGTATTGACAGAATGAAGCACTGCATGCGTCTCTGCCAGACATTGGTGATTCTCGCCCCCTCATAATTATCTACCACTACCTACCTGCACCCCGGCTCCGACTCATCAAATGGCCCCCGGGGCCTCTGTGTCATCGATCAGGCTTTTAGAAACGCGTTCGCTCTATCCTTCCCCCTCCATGACATCCCATGGTAAGGGGATCTCGCAGGAAAGCACACAGCTTGTGGGGCCAGCCCTACCCACCTACCCACCTACCAACCATGACCAACAACAAAAATGGAATGAGATAATGTCGAAAGAGTCTGAGTAGAAGAATCACGAGACGCACAGAGGGACAAGAGTGATGCATGGCGAAGCAGTGTGGGGGCAAGGCAAAGTGATCTCTGCATTTCACCCTTGGGTCATGTGAAATCAGCGCTGAACCAGTCCGGTCAGTCCCGATATGACGAGTTGCTTCTCAGTGGCTCGAGTAAACCTCTCTTGCCAAGTTTTGGCCTTTACAGACACATGCATGTACATACCGGTGCGTGTGCCGAAGACTTGGAGGTTCTAGAATTCTATGATCTATCGCCGTATCGGTAGCGGCACAATGTTGACATCAATCATGCAAGTCGACATAATCCAGGCGTTGTCGTTCGATGAGCCAGTCCCGGGCCTATTATTATGTGTATGACTATGTCAGTGGATAGCCTCAAGCCCCCTTGGACTTGACTTGGCAAGGGCAGGCTATGTGCTAAGCCAAGCCCCACACACCTACCCTAGGTTACATACAGTCAGTATACACCCATCACTTGGGACTTGGGTATGTCAAAGATCTTGACAATGAAAGCGCTACACCGGTGCGAATGTGGCACTTGAACCTGTCGCTTTGGCCAGTTTTGGAGGCATGTCAAACACCGACATCTCACTACTGTACATAAGTCATTGACATTGTACATGTACTGGGATTTCTCCGAGTCCGATGCAGAGGAGTGCGGCTCCATCTTCGCGGCTTCCGATACAGGACTGGGTTTTTTCGGACTGAATATCATCGAGCATTATAATTATTGCAAATGTAGGTGAAGTGCAAGAGCCGTGGGTACAGGTGTCATAAAAACGACATCTCTCGCACTGAGTCGCAGTCGAGTCCTACTATGCAGATCTCACTTGCGTGATCATCAAGAAGCGGTGGGTAGATCTACAAAGTAACACGGTGGTCCTGCCTTGATTGAGAAGTTCTTGGATAAATTTCACACCCAGAGACGCGCCCCAAGACCTCGATAGTTTCACTGGAGTCATCGTCTTCTTCGATTCCCACGTAGCGTTTGCTTTCGCGGCCAGCTTCGTGGCGAAACAGAACTTGTTCGGCTGAGACGCCGCCGACAATCGGCCGTGCCGCTGGCGCTCCTAGTCAGCGGCTGGCGCTCCCGGCTCTACATGCGTTAGCTACCACATCGTTCCTTGTTCCTTTCGTCGACAGTTCGGCACTCGGCTGGCCGGGAGGGCATAGGTGGGCTTGAGTGGCGTCCATACCGCAAACATGCCGATCTTCTCAAAGGTAGGAGGACGATCAGGGCGAACTCAGTGCTAATGAATGTTCTTTGAATGTGTTTTGTCGACTTTTATGGTCCGACAGGTAGCGAAGCATTCCGAGTTCTGGGGACAAACCAATGTTGCAGATACACCACTGTACACGTCGTTGTTGTTCTGTTATGTATCTCACAGTGCAGTTCTGATTACATGTACATGTACATGACTGGGCAGGAGTAGAATAAAATGTCGAAAATTGGTTTTGAATTCAGCAAGACTGGCAAGGCACTAGGTGTACTCCACGCTTCATTTCTATAAGGAGTTTGTTGTCAAATAATTACTGTATGTGAAATCACTGGATGCCAGTGAAACCTAGGAACTCCTTACCAATGATATCTTGTTGGCCTTCATTCAGCCGACAAAATAATTAATAATTATGACATCGCACTTGACTGAGCAAGAATCCAACCATTGATACAGATATTTGGTACAAACTTTGCACGGCACACACTTCGTATCTACAATATTTGCCAAAATCCAGCCAATGCTGCATGCATCGTAGTCGGCTACCATGTGCAGCACTGGCCAGATTTTTTAGCGTATATTGTACATCCGATGCCGAACAGTGTCGGCTGAAAGTTAACTCCTTTATCGTTGATATATCTGCATGACTTCAAACCTGAACAGAAAGAAATACACAATGACCGTTCTGAAAAGGTACCAGAACATATCATCAAGAAAATCCGTGTTTTGCAATTATGCAAGGAAACCCAATGCTCATCGTTTCTCTAAACGGACTGTGTAAGATTATAATTATGGATGTGACAACTACCACTTTTAGTTCGTGGTATTGTATTCACTTGATTTACGTTGCTGCTCCATATTTGATAGGGTGATCAAGTATGGTTGGACCTTGGCTCGGGACAAGAGTACGATGTGCCGCTTGGAGCAATCGTCCGGTTTTCGGACACTGGCCAAATGCAGCTTCTTGATGATGAAGGCCAGGTAAGGATCAAGAGGAAGATATTGATAGTAAACTTGATATCGTGATGACTGATCGTTTGCTCCTAGTAAAATAGTTTGGCTATGGGGCAAATCATAGCGTGATGATGCTTTTATGCCACGTTGTGTGTGCGTGTGTGTGTATTCATTCTGTATTTTGCAACATAATGCATGTATATCATGATCCACAGCAAGAAGGCAGCAGTGCCTGTACCTATGGTGAAGTAAAAATAAAGGTAACATGACATATGTGTGGGTATCCATTCTGTAATCCATGAGTCACTGTTTGTAACACAATGCATGTATGTATGTGTGCGTGCGTGTGTGTATGTGCCTCTGTGTGTGTTTGTGTTTCTGTCTGTCTGTATGCACGTGTGTGTATGTGCATGCACATGGGTGTGTATGTATGATTATTGCTGCAGGAACACTGGGTCAGCAGTGCCAATGCACATCTGATCCGGGCCATGCACCAGACATCTGTGGACGGTGTTGATGACATGGTATGATAGCAATGACCACACAACATATGCCTATGGGACTTGGTGTAGCGTTTTGCAATACATTATAATTTCTGTGGGCCTTTTAGCTTTCAGAAGCTCAGCTACTGTATCAACAAGAAGAGGATGAAGCTTAGGTTGCAACTTGTAACCCCGAGTTTCATGCACGAGGCGATTATAAGATTTGTACTGCAACGAGTCATTGTGATCCTAAATGTTTGTTGTTCATTTGCCATGGACATACCCTGATTGTGAGGTCCACGTGCTCTGTGTACAAGTTGTCCCATGGTGGAATCATGCGGTGACCGTGCATCAGCGTTTACTCTGTGTTTGCTTCCTTCTCTCTTGCATCCGGCCACAGATTCACCTGGGCGACTTGAATGAGGCTGGCATCTTGCACAACTTGCTGAAGCGTTACAATGCAGGGAATATCTATGTGAGTGAAACTCCTCTGTCCGACGCTACATGTTTAAGTTGTGATTCTAACTTAGTAGGCAAAATCAAATCGGGGGAATCCTGTTGTTTTTGCCCGAGACTGACCAACAATTGGAGGGATGAGACTGACCAACAATTGGAGGGATACAAATGAATACCGGGGTAGTTGGTTGGAGTGCAATGGACAATATGGTGATGTGCTAGTGGCGCGTGTGTACTCAGGCGCCATGCCAGCGGCCAGTGTGAGGAACAGCAGTGACAGTTTGTGCTGGCTTAGGAGTCGGTGCAAGGTCTGTGATCGGCCTTAGTGCTAACGTCATAAGGTAGGGGGAAGGTGCCACCTATCCCCATAAACCCTGGTCGGTATTAATAGTTTCAAGTTAATACCTTACCAATGTCTACAGTATCTTGTTTTATTGTCAAGAGGATTCTCTCAAGCACTAGCCTGTCTAGGGCCTGGTTTCCTAGGAGGATATTTCGATGTAACTGCTCCAGATCTTCGAGTGCCGAACCTCTGGCTCAGGATGCTAGAATCTGCCGAGCTTAGTTTGTGGCATGCGCACGTGTTTCGAATTAACCTCAAGCAAGCTGTAATGATGATTAGTGAAGCAGACTTGATCAGCGGCAGTTGCTTATTGCATGTATATATGTGTGTGTGTGTGTGTGCATGCGTGCGTGCGTGCGCGCGCGTGTGCGTGTGTGCGTGCGTGTGCACGCGTGCATACGTGTGTGTGCGTGTATGTGTGTGTGCATGTTGCACTGCTGCAGACTTTCACTGGCAGCATTCTGGTTGCCATCAACCCTTACCAGGTGGGTGTATACAGATAAAAACAATATAGAGTTCTGGCCAGTGAAATCCAACAACTCATGAATAACGTAGTACCATATACTTCACATCACTAGCACTGGAAACAATATCCAGTGCACTGGAGCGTGGCGCGGCTTTATTCATTAGGTTGAATTTCTTTTGGACAGAACTGTGGATGACCCTGCTACATCATGGCATGATGTATTGCAGTCTTGTGTCAAGAGCATCTGAATCAGTTTGCTAAGACTCAGTGTAGGCCGATCTTACTGTGCTATGAGATCTACAGCATTTTGTTTCACGTCCTTTATGCCATTATGGTGTTTGTCTCACTTTAACGCTGTGCATTGTAGTCACCAGCTGATTTGTCGCCATGCAGTTTCTAACGGCACAAAACACAGCCAGTATTATTTCGACATGGGATTGTTTCATACTGGCCGCACCTAGTTAACAATATGCAAATGGCACGACCTCTTTTATTATTATCATTAAATGGCGCACCAGTTGGGTGCTGGAGAAACTCGATCTGATTCCGGCTCTTCATCCCCCTTGCAGCTGTACGACATCTACAATCAGACGTACGTAAAGAACTACCGGAACAAGAAGATCGGCGAGATGCCACCGCACGTCTTTGCAATCGCCGACAATGCCTACCACTTCATGCTGAGACGAGGAAAAGACCAGTGTATCATTATCAGGTGAGAACATCTGCTCTTGGCTATACTGCAGCATGGCTGTCTATATAATTTTGTTTACAGAATGTTGAGCTTCTAGCACACCATACTTCCCGGAACCCTCCATTGCGGCGAGTGATATTTAGAAGACATAGTTATTGGGCGCAGTGTAGCACGAAGGGGCCCCACAGATGTGTGTAATCACTGTGGCCTAATCGGTCACGGTATGGGCACTGTCCCGGAAAGACAGGGGTGCTAGGTTCGAATACCGTCCGCCCATTATTAACCCTTCTTTTGCAGCATCATAAAGGTAATGATGTGTGTGACGTGGATTGAAACTTCATGGTCAAGTTTGAATCATCACCGTGAAGTCCTATTCGTAGTACCAAGTTGCTACAAGCTTTGTGACAAACCATTTAGCTACTCAATCTTGCGAATAACGACCCTCAATTGTGCATGAGAAAAATGCCATTATTTGTGAGTTGCTGTGAAGCATACAGTCAAACGGATGCTGTCAAATGGTGACTAGGCCTGCAGATAGAGTCATTACTTGCGAGTTGTTATTACAACCGAGGTCGTTATTTACGAGGTTGACTGTACCTTCATGTGAGAGGAAATGTCGACTGTTGTAATGTGTGTTGTGCTGGGGCAATATGACTAATATCTGCGGGGAGGTTGTTTGCTGTCGTGCATTATGCAGTTCGATTTTTCAACTGCGTTTCTGTGCTTGCTTTTCATCTATCTCTTTGCAGTGGTGAGAGTGGAGCGGGAAAAACAGAGAGCACCAAGCTGATTCTGAGCTTCCTGGCGGCAACCAGCGGTCAGCATTCTTGGATCGAGCAGCAAATTATCCAGGCCAATCCGATCATGGAAGGTAGGGTGTACGTGTAAGGAGGTTTTCAAGCTTAAGCGAGCATTTTGTTGTGCACAGCCTCGGTGTCAGTTTCGTGCCGGCTGTGTGTGATGTGCACATGCATGCAGGTTGACCTCTACATCTATTCAGTGTCTGGATAAAAAGGCTATGTTGGTATAGAGGAGAGAGAACATTACCGACCTTACCTGATCAGATAGTGAGCGTTCCTGCCTTCAGTACGAGAGATTTCCCATACCAATCCCATTCGTTGGCATTCCGGAGGCTTTGTCTAATCGTGTCTTCCTTGTTGTTGACAGGGAGCTGAAAACAGATGAGCATTGTTCTAAGGCGGGAGAGAAGTCCTTTAAAGTAGGACCTGAATTGCCTTGTCATGTGTACTGGCATGCACTGTTTTATTCACACAGCATTTGGCAACGCCAAGACAATCCGCAATGACAATTCCAGTCGCTTTGGAAAGTACATTGACATTCACTTTTCCAAGGAGGGTATCATTGAGGGTGCCATGATTGAGCAGTACCTCCTGGAGAAGTCGCGCATCGTCAGCCAGGCGGAGGACGAGCGCAACTATCACATCTTCTATCGCATGATTTCCGGCATGACTGCTCGCCAGAAGGAAGAGCTGGAGCTGACGTCCGCAAAGAACTACCACTACTTGACGCAGGTAGGTGACTTGTGTTGTGCAATTATCCAGCAAGGGGGCAGCTCTACCTTTTCCTCAGACCTACTAGAAGTATGTTGGCTGGTTTGCATTTGCGGCGGTGCGTCTTGTATGTGTGCGTTAGGGAGCAGGACAGGTCTTCTCTTGGCTGCCTGGGAAAAGATGGCCGTGTGTCCAGTGCATTTCTACATTTTGCTTGGGACTCTCTGTGTTTGTTTTGTTCCACCGCTGCAGGGCAATTGCCTGAAGTGTGTTGGCATGGACGACAGCAAGGAGTTTGCTCTCATCTTGGATGCAATGAAGGTATGTTCTGTGAATCACATCACCACAATGGACATGTCTCAAATGAAGAAGAACTACTCTCTGAAGCCACTTGATGCCGAATTTTGGCAATGTGTTCATATCTTGAACATTTGACTATGTCCGAAGTTTCTTTCACCTTTCTTCTCTTTGTATTTTATCCCCTTCTCTACCCTGATTGCACTAGTGGTGTCTGTTTGTCCATCTACTGCCTGCAGGTGTTGATGTTCACGTCAGAGGAGTGTAACAACGTCTGGAGACTAACAGCCGCTGTACTTCATCTTGGCAACATGATCTTTGATGGTGGGTGTGATCTGTGATCTTTGGTTCATTTTGTTGTTCAGTCACCGGTCACCGTCTTTGTATGGTAATATTGCCCGTCTACCACGGAGGGCTGCGTTCCAGAAAACATTCAATTTCCGGTGTGAGGAATTTATCACGGTTGCTCCTGTTATCCTGCCATCCCTAATCTCTATTTTTTGTTTGTTAAAAGTTGATGTACTTGCAAACTTCCACTAGCTTTCTTTGACCATGCATGCCTGGGCTACATAGCACTGTTATGTATTCAGTTCCCAGACTTCCTTTGTCCGTGTCTGACTATCCTTATACCTGTGCTCGTGTAGAAACTGAAATCCACAACATGCCTGCATCTGAGCTAGCCAACATGGACGTGTGCGCTACAGCAGCCAGATTGTTGCAGGTGAGACGGAGGAGTGTAGACGAAGTAGTTGGTGTGTGTGTGTGTGTGTGTGTGTGTGTGTGTGTGTGTGCGTGTGTGTGTGTGTGTGTGTGTGTGTGTGTGTGTGTGCATGCATGTGTATGTTTATGTGTGTGTTTTTGCACATATGCACAGACGTGTGTAGACATACGTGTGCGCGTGGACATACATGCACACATATGTGCACATACCGGTAGTCACACTTCTCTTTGTTTATCTTCCCTTCACTTTGTGTACCCAAAGGTTGATCCTTCGAAGCTTGCCGTGGCACTAACTAGCCGCACAACCCTTGCTCACGGTGAAGTCATCGTTACTCCTCTTAGTGCCGACCAGGCCATGGATGTACGTGATGCATTTGTCAAAGGAATATACGGCAAAGTCTTCCTGTGGATTGTGACGAAAATCAATCAAGTCATCTTCAAGCCAAAGGTAACCAACTCATACTGCACTGAAACACACGACTGTGTCCTGCATTGCTACACAATATGCTGTGTTCTGCATTGCTACACAATTCAACATGTACTTTGACTGTTCTTGTTGGATTGTCACCTGTGCTATACGTAGGAAAATCCACACAATGCGCGGCTATCGATTGGTGTCCTGGACATCTTTGGCTTTGAGAACTTTGGAGTCAACTCGTTTGAGCAGCTCTGCATCAACTACACAAACGAAAATCTCCAGCAGTTCTTTGTTCAGCATATCTTCAAGCTGGAGCAGGTATGTCATCATAGCAGTTACTGAGCAAGTGTGAGCATAATTATGATTATGCTTGTACCTGGACACGTGTGTGTGTATGTGTGTGTGTGTGTGTGTGTGTGTGTGTGTGTGTGTGTGTGTGTGTGTGTGTGTGTGTGTGTGTGTGCATGTGTCTACGTACGTGTGGGCATGTGGGCGTGTTTGTGTGCGTGTGCGTGTGTCTGTGTCTGTGTCTGTGTTTGTATGTGCACGTGTCTGTATCTGTGTGTATGTGTGAGTGGGTAGCATGGGGCAGTCTCTTGCTGCCGGTTTCCAGGTTGCCGGGCCAGGTGCTATAATTTCATCCAGGGTTGAGCTTGCTGTATCTGATGTTCTGTGTGTGCTTGATGAAGGCTGAATACGACCGGGAGAACATCGATTGGACACAAATTGAGTTTGTTGACAATCAAATCTGTCTGGACTTGCTGGCAGCTAAGCCTTTGAGCATTATTGCACTAGTGGATGAAGAGAGCCGTTTTCCAAAGGTAAGCTAACTGTAGAGATCGGCCTTTTGTATCTAATCCGCTGCAATGATCTTTGTCACATGCGCTCAGGAAACTATTCTGAACTGATGCTGAATATGTCCAAGACCTTGGAAACGTTAAAATACTCACACTATACCAAACAGGTGAACATATGGAGCAACACCGTGTGACTTGCCCATCGGCTCTGGCTGCTCTTCTGTTGCTAATCAATCACTGTCTCTTTGTACTCCGTGTTATGTTTCAACCGCTCAATAGGGAACGGATGCATCTATGCTGACCAAGCTACACAACAACCATAAATCTCATTCGCATTACGTGAAGCCGCGGTCAGCGCACAACACGACGTTCGGCATCATTCACTTCGCCGGAACGGTGTACTATGACAGCTGCGGTGAGAGCGATATTGGATATCATCTTTTAATGTCAGTGACTATCCTATGTGTGCAATGTGCCCATGAAAGAAACACTTCTAACCTGCTGGCATTGTTAGGCAGCACCGTGGCATGTGCTATGAAATGATAGTGTACAGTCTGTCACACATGTCAGGGGGGGGGGGGGGACTACTCTACTGAAGTGACCACCATGTGCACAGGATAACTCGGTAATAAACCGCCAAACGCCAGGTATCTCGTCTGTCATTGACCCTGGATAAGAGGATTTCCTGTGTGGAGCGACAATATCTTGGGGTCCGTGAGCAATCAACTTAGACCGTGAGTTTTCACATATTCTACAGTTGAAGTTGCATCTCTTGGAAGGTGGACACCAGCCCATATTGGTAGAGAGAGGTAGTGAATTGACATGGCATGGTTCTGTGTATGTCACTCTTCACCCATTGCAGGGTTTCTGGAGAAGAGCCGAGATACATTCAGCGGTGACCTGATTGAACTGCTGCACCGCACAGAGTCCAAGTTCTTGAACAACCTGTTTGCAAAGGAGACGGCCGTCAGCACAACAACGCGCAGAAAGTCGCCGACGCTGGGCATCCAGTTCAAGAACTCGCTGGAATCGCTGATGAAGGCCCTCGGTGCCTGTCAGCCATTCTTTGTCCGCTGCATCAAACCCAACGAGAACAAGCGGGCCAACGTAAGGCGGGGTACCAGTGTACATGTACATGTATAGGGCCTTTCCTACAGGACTCAAAGTTGTATTGTCTTGTAAATAGCGGTGACAGAATCCTTTAGCAAGTGCAAATTCACACACAAGACATTTATCAACTCTTCTGCACACATACATGCCCGTATGCTGCGTAGGATCTCATATCACATGCATAGAACAGAATAGGAGAGAGAGAGAGAGAGAGAGAGAGAGAGAGAGAGAGAGAGAGAGAAAGATAGATATGGAGAGAGAACGTGTATGCTGAGTAGCTCATGGCATGCATAAGGACCACCAAAAAGCTGTCTCCAAACAGTCCTAAACTGCTATAGACATATACCATCCATGCAGACAGTACAGATACTAGTACCTGGTAGAACTTCTATTGCACCTCAGGCTGTGCCTCTGGTTTGGTGCAGGCGGGTTGAAGGAGTGCATCCTCTGATTCTTACCCTCGCTGCCCTGCACAGATGTTTGATCGTGAGCTGTGCACACGTCAACTGCGCTACTCTGGTATGATGGAGACGATCAGGATCCGCAAGGCTGGCTTCCCGATTCGCCACACGTTCAGCAACCTCGTGTCCCGCTACTACATGCTGGTGAAGGGCATGAAGGTCACTGGTGGTGATAACGACAAAGTCAAGTGCAGTCGCATTCTGAAGAAGGCAATCAAAGATGACCTGTGGCAGATTGGAAAGACCAAGATCTTCTTGAAGGTGATTAAACAACTAGAACTTGTCTGCACAAGACCTTTTTTGGCTTGCTTTGACCAGACGGGCAAGGGAACAAGGGAACTTCCACGGTGTTACTAAAGCATAGAACTCCAATCACGACAGAGAGTTGACTGCTGCTGCATGTACAACAATGACATCACCTGTGCATCGCATGACATCATCTTTGCATTAATGACGTCACCTGTGTGTTTATTGGATTCAGGATGAGCACGACAAGCAGCTAGAGATTGCACGCGAGCTCATCTTGCACGAGAAGGTTGTTGTCATTCAGAAGTACTGGCGTGGCTACGTTCAGCGGCAGAAGTTCAGGAAGTTGAAGATTGCGGTGATGTACATCTCCAAGAACTGGAAGCGGATTGCTGCTCGCAAGCGCTATCTCAAGGTAGAGATCGTAGCTTGGCTTTCGTTGATGGTGTGTGGGTGGGTGTTTGTGTGTTTGCGAGTGCATGCGTTTGTATGTGTGTGTGTGTGTGTGTGTGTGTGTGTGTGTGTGTGTGTGTGTGTGTGTGTGTGTGTGTGTGTGTGTGTGTGTGTGTGTATCTTTGGGATGGTGAATTAAATGGACAGCATAAGCAAAGAATGGCAGAGAATAGCGCTAATGAAGGTCCCTGGCTCGAGTCCTCTGGTGTTGACCGCCAATTCTTTTCCTCCGATTTTTTCCCTTTTCAACACCGTCAACTAATGAATAAATAGTGCTGTAACTCTGAATTTACCCTTTGACTGTGGGAGGGTCCCTGGAACGCCAAATGACATCTATGTAAAACCACTGTTATAGTTCCTAGTAGCAGTAGAGGACATTGCTTCTGCCCCATGATTCATCCTCGAACCTGATGTGTTGGTTTGGGTTTGGTAAATCACAGATGATCAAGGGCTTCAGGCGGTTGCAGGCAACGGCAAGGATGCGCAAGCTCACTCGTGAATACCAAACCATGAGACGGCGTGTCCAAGGCCTACAAGTAAGCCATACAGGACATGTGACATAGATTTAGAATGGTTTGGGCCACTTGAAGTGGTTTGGCGACATCAGTGGTTTCACCGCAGTTGAGATTCGAATATTGTACCGCCATGGGTGTGAGTTTGTGAGATACGTCATGCACTTTACATTGCTGTTTGGGTGCATACATGCACGCTATGGACGGTGGCATTGCAACACCTATTCTCCTTCGTATACGGTCATGTCCGCCATCTCCATCCCTGCAGTGTGTACTAGTACTCACTTTGGCCACTCATCATATTCTGAGAAAGTGGGTTTTGCTACCTACGTGAAAGCTCACACCTTCCTGCCGAGTTGACTTGGTACTTTACTGGCCTACCACTGCCATCCGGAGCACACAAAATATCCATTCAACCTTCCACTCGGCAAACCTGCAAGAAAGCACCTCTCCCTGCTCGATATTCAGTGTTCCGGAACTCACTTACGTTCTTACCAACTCCTTTCCGAACAAGTTTTTACATGACATAATATTCTGTGTTGCATCGTCCATTTCTGGCATCTTCTCAACTTGACCACGTGTACTTGCACACAGTGACCATGTTGTTTTTTTGTTTTGTTTTCATGTGCATTCTGTGTGTGTGTGTCTGTGTGTGTGTGTCTGTGTCTGTGTGTGTGTGTGTGTGTGTGTGTGTGTATGTGTGTGTGTGTGTGTGTGTGTGTGTGTGTGTGTGTGTGTGCGCGTGTGTGTAGTGTCACGCGCGAGGCTTGCTGGCAAGGCGAGAGTTCAGACGGCGCATGAAGAGCATAGTGCGCCTGCAGACTCAGATCAGGATTCTGAACGCCAAGCGAAAGCTCCGCCTGTTGAAGCTCGATGTAAGGCAATAATGGAAAGCACGCTGGTTGTGTCCTCATCCCCATGCACACAAGCATCAAGTAGGTCGGGGAAAAAGCCCTGAACAAGAACATGTGCAATGTTATCTAATGCTACCGAAGTAGATATATTACTACTATTACTACTACTGTATAGCAGGAAATTTTCGGACGGAATTTATTTTCGTACGATTTCGTACACGGCCTCTTTTGTACTAAAATAAATTCCGTACTAAAATTTGTTCATGTGAAATTATGTACACTATATGGGTACTGCTTGCGAACACGTGCATTTAGCATGCAGCACTGTACGAAAATAAAATCCGTACGAAAGGTCGAAATTCGGCTTTGTCCGAAAATATTTCCGTCCGAAAATTTCCTGCTATACAGTATGCACAGTACACATGAGTACCTATATAACAAGAGTACATATAACAACAAACGCTGTGATGGTTTGTAAGTGATTGCTGGCCTTCTTCACTTCACTTCAGAGGGGCTGATAACGTTGGCGTGTAGCCATAGGCGACAGCATTTGACATACACATGAATGACCTGACATACACATCGCATGTGAAGTACTTTGCTGTCGTCGTTCATCTCCTTGCAGAAACAAAAGAGAGATGAAGCGGAACGCTTGCGTAAGGAAGAAGAGGAGCGTCTGCGGCGTCTCCAGATGGAGGAAGCAGCGGCCAAAGCAGAAGCAGAACGGAAGCATCAAGTAAGATCAGCAATGATGAGCAATGTAAAAAAATGTACATGTTCAATGTGGTGCATTGTGAACTGAATGTGGCTTGCACTGGGTTACTTCGTGCCTAGATTGAGATATTGCCTATACCCTCCGTCATCTATCTCTGGTAGGACTCTCAGCCTAGTGCGAGGCATGCAAGTTACTTCCTCTGTGTTATGACTGAATCATTGTATCTGTATATTACAAGTCTGTTCCGTTTACCCCGGAAGATAGTACTGTCACAATGTGCCACCTCATGATGTCCTTGAAATCATTCACCATGACGTCAATGTGTCATGTAAAAATAGTAAAATATTGAACTTGAGCTTTGAACATGACGTTGATTCTTTGATAAATCTGTGGTGAAGTCTTCCTGGTGCTTCAACTGACGCACTGTGCCAGCACTTTGAAACATGCTATGCAGTGCCCAAAGTGGCGTTTCACTGTGGAAAGAAGTCTGCAGAGATCACAGTGCTGGATTTAGACCAGTTTTTGATTGGCCCGGCCCTACCCTAGCCTTTCATACAGTTTGTGTATGATATGGAGGGTAGTCACATGACTTTCATACAGTTTGTGTATGATATGGAGGGTATACACATGACTTTCATACAGTCTGTGTATGATATGGAGGGTAGTCACATGACTTTCATACAGTTTGTGTATGATATGGAGGGTAGTCACATGACATTCATATAGTTTGTGTATGATATGGAGGGTAGTCACATGACTTTCATACAGTTTGTGTATGATATGGAGGGTAGTCACATGACTTTCATAAGCAGTAAACACACGTTGGTGGCCGCAAGGTTGGTTCGGCCATGGCCTGACCAACCGGGCCGGTTCGGCGGGCCTGTTAGCCGGGGTACGCTGAGCATCGTAACTCCTATTGGAGACCCTGAGTGGTGTGTGTGTGGATCAGTGTGAATGGCTGGCTGGGCATAGTGTAATGGAGTAACCGAGTCATCCGTCATGCGGTTAAAGACCTGTTTCTCCTGGCTTTGTTTCGCATGTTGTGCTTAGGAAATGCTCGCTCGCATTGAGCGTGAAAAGGAGGAGGAAGAAGAGAGGCTACGTCTGGAGGCAGAGGAG
>NC_088644.1:10099652-10122652 GCF_964019385.1 Sycon ciliatum
AAGCTCCGTCAAGCCGAAGAGGATGAGAAGGAGGCTGAGCTTCGCCGCACGGAGCAAGTCGATGACTCCAAGATGGTGTGTTCACTGTTGCCAGCTGTAGTTACAGTCAACTGTGCGTATAACGACACTCAGCGGGGCATCAGAAAAGTGTCCTTATTCGCAAAGTGTCGGTATACCCGAAGTCTCATTATATGTATTGCAGGTGGATGGGACTTTGCTCTGGGCATGGAAATTCTGTCCGTTATTCGCGAATTGTCGTTATATCCGCAGTCGTTATTAGCCAAGTTGACTGTACCTCACTTCTGCAATTCTATGGACTTTTGTGTCTTTATGGGAACACGTACATGCATGCTTGGTCCAATGCCTTTTTCTAGAAGCCACTTCAGCATATTGTTGATCTTGGAGGTATGTCTCTTTGTTTTGTATTTTGACAGGTGGAGGAGATCTTTGACTTCATTGATGAACAGGAGAAGGAAGTCGGTGCAGCTCCGGATGCGTTTGCTGTAAGTATGACTTCGTATTATGTAGTTTTGCCCTTCATCCTCTCTACTTAGGCTGTTCAACAGTATGCATGCAGGCAGGCACACACTGCATGACATCTTGCAAGCAGTTTATCACATATCAAGACCTGCTATTGAGCCCAAAGATATCACTTTCGCAAACGTGACTGTGTTGCTAATTTCACTGCAGGACTTGGAAGCCAAACGTGTTGAGTCCCTGGAAGAAGAAATGGATGAAGTCGAGCAGGAAGACAAGGTATGATTCAGTACTGCTGTCACTGCAGTCTCCACTTCTTTGTACTGGTGTATGCTCTTTGAATATTTACCTTACATGTACTTTCATCAGATGTACTGTAGCCATCCTGCTGTCACACTTAAGAAACATGCTTGAGCTTGGCTCACAATCATAATGGTGCATGTATGTAATATGAGCCGTACAATACCCGATAGGTTATTGTTCAGTTTCACTAACTGACTGTCATATTTCCACTGAGACTTTCAGCTGAAGAGTACTAAAGGCCACAACCACATCAGCACACATTTTCGCTGATCATTCTTGCATGTTGCTGCTGCTGTTGTTACTGCTGTTGCTGTTACTGCTGCTGCTGCTGTTACTGCTGTTCCTGCTGCTGTTGTTACTGCTGTTGCTGCTGCTGTCGTTGCTGCTGTCGCTGCTGTTGCTGTGGCTGTTGCTGCTGCCGTTGCTGTCACTGCTGTTGCTGTTGCTGTTGCCATTCCTGTTACTGCTGCTGCTGCTGCTGCTGTTGCTGCTGCTGCTGTTGCTGTTGTTGTTGTTGCTGTTGTTGTTGTTGTTGTTGTTGTTGTTGTTGTTGTTGTTGTTGTTGTTGTTGTTGTTGTTGTTGTTGTTGTTGTTGTTGTTGTTGTTGTTGTTGTTGTTGTTGTTGTTGTTGTTGTTGTTGTTGTTGTTGTTGTTGTTGTTGTTGATGTTGATGTTGTTGATGTTGTTGATGTTGTTGATGTTGTTGATGTTGTTGATGTTGTTGATGTTGTTGATGTTGTTGTTGATGTTGTTGTTGTTGTTGTTGTTGTTGTTGTTTTGAATTTTGAATTTTGAATTTTTGAATTCTTCATTGTTGTTGTTGTTATTATTTAGGCGGAAGAAGAAGAGGAAGACCTTTCGGATTACAAGTTTGGAAAGTTTGTAGCCACATACTTTCAGGGTCAAGTGACTCCGTCTCACATTCGTCGACCCATCAAGCAACCTCTTCTTGGTGGTTTATCTGACCTAGAAGTCAGGGTAAGTAGAATTGAATACTTCATACATGGCATGGCCTGTGTCAGCATGTTCGGCCTTCTTAGTGTGTGCGTTCGATTATGCCCGCGAATCGATGTTGAATCCATTCATGAATCACCCCTGGCTATTCACGTCACCCCATGTGGATAGGGTGAATGGATTCCGAACCGATTCCAGGGCTCATGACGTGAAACCGAACGACGAGATTCCATTCATGAATCGATTCATGGCAGTAGTCGAACGCACCCAGTGTGTTCCTCATCTTTCCTTGTCGAAGAGATCGCTACGATTCCTTGGAGCAAAGAAGACAACTTTCTGCTGGTACAATACGTTGTAAGGCCACTGAGCAGCCTATTGTTACACTATTACACCACCATTGGATTTTGGTTTGTGTAAAAGCTGCGGGGGTGTTTCCTGGTACTGTGCCATTGTGCCTGGTAGTCAATCTCTGTTGGCTGTGCTCTGCAGGCTGCACTGGCAATCTGGGTGTGCATACTCCGGTTCATGGGTGATCTACCCGAGCCACGGAAACGTGAGCCGGAGGAGGAAGTGCCGAAGGAAAAGAGCTTACGGCAGCGGCCACTCATTCAGGCCCAGTCGCTAGGAGGTGGAGAAAAAGAAAAGGTAGGGTGCTATAATTGCCGTTTCACCTTGATGGTTACCATATCTGTCATTGAAGTGATCTTTAAACAGACGGCGAGGAGACAATAGCTGCAATCGATAGGACAAGCTGAGTCAACACATGTGTATACTCGTACCTCGTTCATGCAGTGTCAAACGGTGGAAACACTGGTGGAAACGTTTTTGGAAGACCTTGTGATCAGTCATCTCCATGCCTGCATTACACCAGTGTGTAGAGTGCAAAGCATTTTCTTCCTCTGAACAACGAGCTCTCCACATATAGCTTCTACACTATGTGTACTGTATTACGTATTGTGGCATTTGTGCTCTTCAGTAAACTGAATGTATTGTGGAGGTGGTGGCCGACTGTTCACGTAAACTTTCCTCGTACAATTGCTTCATGCTGGTGCCTAGGGAGCTGAAGGACTTGTGAAGAATGTGAAGAACCTCAAGAACTCACTCGGTCGTAAGCTGGGAAAGAAAGCAGCAGCCCAGGTAGCAGCTGCTGCATCAGCGGAAGCAGCGGGTGGCGAGGACGAGGGAGAGCCAGACATAGAGATCGACGACAAGCAGTGGCAAAAACTCCAACAACAACTCGAGGTACATGTCAGGAACTGTCATGTAAACACCATATAACTCTCCGCTGTGCTAAAATCATCACTTCATCTGTATGGATAGGTAGTCCGTGCGGAAGTGTTTGTGGAGTGTGTGAAGTAGAGCCTAACAGGTTCATGGTGCAAATAGAGAACCACGCCGTGACCAGAGCCGTTGCCCAAGTTATGATGAAAGGTTTATTTGTTGATCAAGTTTGTCCGCCCGGGCTTGTTGAAACGCACACATGTCCTTCTACTAACCAAAAACACATCACCACGACATAATGCGCTGTGGTTATTTATGTCAATGCATAGCTTTCCCCTTCCCAAGGTCCCCCCCCCCCCCCCTTCCGAACTGGGGGTTTCACTGGCCAGTTCTGTACATAGCTTGATGCAAAAGGGCAAGTAAAGATACCATTTTCCTAACCAATTTGTCTGTCTTTCTTTTGGCTTGCAGCAAGAGGGTCTGAGTGCGAAGGAAAAGAAGAAGATCAAGAAGAAGATGATCTCCATGACGTTGCGCCGCAAGTCCAAAATATCCAGGGTAAGCTTGAGTGCTAGCGTGTGCTGGTAGAGCCTTTTGGATAGCATTGTATAGTGCACGGAGCTCAGTGTTCATCACTATATCAAAATATACATATACTCACAATGTTATAATGCGCCTTCCTGCCACTCTTCTTACTTTAGGACATTGCTGGGTCTTGGGATGATGAAGATAAGGAGAATGTGGAGGCAGACGCTCAGCAAGCCGCAGCGGCAAAGAACGACCCAACAGCTGGTATTCCACTGCTGCAGCAGGCCACGTCCAACCTCGAGAAGCTACACTTCATCATTGGTCATGGTATATTGCGCTCCGAACTTAGGTATGTGTGCCCAGGATATTGAATATTTTTACTTTCAAAGCAGTACAGGTCCATTTTTAGCAACCCCCTCCTCATGATGTCCTACATCTGAAATATTAGGATGAGGTAGATGCCTATGCAATCCCATGTGTGGTCCTCTGGACTCCACAAGCTTGACATCGAGGCCAAGCACACGTTATGTTGAATGTGAACAAGGAACCAATTCCTGGCACCTCTGGAGCACAAACTTTGCTCCCAAGGTGCAATGAATGTGGCATCTTTTGAGATATTGGAATTTCATTTTGGTCACGTTGGTGCAGAGATAGCGAGTGTTTTTTAAAGTGTAGCTGAGAACCCTGTCCGCAACCATCTTTCTGTTGGGAAGGGCCAGTAGCATCTCTGTACAAACAGCGCATTACCGAGGGGATCGGGCATGCCCCTGTCACTACGGCATTGGAGATTGTTTTGCCAATGGAATGGTTGTTGTCTTTAAAACTGTTTCAAAGGGGGGGGGTGGACACCACGCTAAGGTTCGCCTCCATTAGCTTACCATACCACCCAAGAATACCTTCCAACACCCTCATTAGTGTGTGCTAAGTGTACGCAGCACCTGCTTCATTCACTGTACTATTATGACTTGCCTGATCAGTTTCCCTTCAACGTGTTTTCTGTATCCGCTTCTGATCGTCTCGACACAGGGATGAGATCTACTGTCAGATCTGCAAGCAGCTGACGCAGAATCCGTCCAACGCTTCGTTTGCCAGAGGCTGGATTTTACTATCACTCTGCGTCGGTTGCTTCGCTCCCAGCGAGAAGGTATGTGCATGGACACAAATTCTGGCCTAGAACCCAAACAAATATCCGCTATTCAATGCCAGTACTCTCTTGCACAGAAAGGTGTTTTACGCGTTGCAAGCCTCTCACCATGGTAGTACGTGTGCAACCGTCCATTATACGAGTAAAGTCAATTATGTTTTCATTCAATGTCTACACACTTTCACCTGTTTGTGTTCTTTTGTGTTGCTTTCTATGTGTTCTAGTTTGCCAAGTATCTACAGCTGTTCATCAAGGAAGGTCCACCTGGATACAGTGCATACTGCCTGGAGCGGTTGAAGAGAACCATTGCCAATGGAACACGCTTGCAACCTCCAAGCTGGCTTGAACTCCAGGTGAGTGTGTGTGTGTGTGTGTGTGAGTGTGTGTGTATGTGTGTGTGTGTGTGTGTGTGTGTGTGTGTGTGTGTGTGTGTGTGTGTGTGTGTGTGTGTGTGTGTGTGTGTGTGTGTGTAAAGTAGGTAGATGCTGTGTCCGCGCGGTTATTCTCTTGCAGGAAATTGCGCTATAGACCATTGGCCCAGCTGAATGCTTAAATGTGTTTCCTGCTGTTAATAAATACATCTGGCTGCTTATCCTTTCCCCATGACATGAGGTGCATCTGTAATCTTATGAGCACTGCCCATCAGTACCAGGGTTTGACATAATTCTGTTGCAATGTGTGCACCCACCGTGCAGGCAACACGCATGAAGAAGTCGCTCACACTGCCCATCACCTTCATGGACGGCACTACGAAATCCCTACATGCTGACTCTGCGACAACAGCAAGAGAGCTCAGCTCACAGCTGACGGAGCGCATCAGCCTGAAGGAATCTTTCGGCTTCTCACTCTACATTGCTTTGTTCGACAAGGTTAGTGTGTTGCTAAGCTCAGGGTCTGGACTAGTATCATTCATCCATTCATTATCAGCTAATTGATTGCATTGGCAGATGTCTATGAATACACTGGTCTGCTGTTGGTGTGTTGGATATGTAGACCATTTGACCCGTGTTGGTTGGCCACATGCGTTACACATCACAGATTTACTGAGCGATTGTTACTTGGACTTTACCTATTCCAGCTACCCAATCCCTGCACGATGCGTGATTGCAACGGGCTTGTCAAGGAATGCTCTTTGGTATAGGCTTTCGTGTTCAATACACTTATTGTCTTACGTTCATGTATCGTGTGTATGTAGGTGAGCAGTTTAGGCAGTGGGGGTGATCACATCATGGATGCCATCTCGCAGTGTGAGCAGTATGCCAAGGAACAAGGTATATGATCACATGTGTATGTTTACAATTTCCTGGCTATGCATGTCTGCCTTTTCCTATCAGATGTGACATTGACTTTTTTTAAAATTAGATTGTTGTGTAGCACTTTGTGCTGCACCGTTTTGGAATGCTCGAAGTTTATTTAAGCCGGTTGCTTGAGGCAGGTAACAGTACGTAGTTGAGCTGAAATGCGTACTGGGGGGGGGGGGGGGGGGGGGGCTGGGCTGTGTAACATCCTTTTCTCAAATAGTAATGCCCAGTGTGTTGTTGTGGCTTTGTTCCAACTCATCTCTTTTAGGTGCACAAGAGAGGAGTGCGCCATGGCGACTGTTCTTCCGTAAGGAAATCTTCACACCATGGCACGACCCTCGTATCGATCCCGTTGGAACAGATCTCATCTACGAGCAGGTCATCCGCGGTATCAAGTTTGGAGAGTACCGATGCGATAGGGTGAGTCACCTTTCCCTGTTGACTCATTCTCAATCTCCCAATGAAGCTTTAACCCAAATCCACCGTGAATTGTACTTGAATATAATCGATCAGGTGCACATTTCGTTTGCATTTGAGTGTTAATGTTACTCTCAGCAAGGAGCAGCTGGTTGATGGATAGTATACTGTGACAGTATGCTTGTGTCTTTACTAGAGGCTAGGGGGTTTCCAATAGACATGCTCTGTTTGTATGTGAAAAGAATTCGGGTGGACACACCCATTCACATAGCGCTGCATATCACATCTGAACCAGTTCCGTTATTTTACAACGTTTCGGCACTTGGCCATCGTCAGGTAATAACAATGAATACCGTGGAAGCCACACAAGAGCAGTATATACGCAGAGTGTAGCGCCAAAAAAGATGCGAATTATGTCACCTAGTATGACACAGAGAGAGAAAAGGCGCAACTAGCACATCACGGAGGAGAAGCAGCAGAAGGTAGCGCGCATTGTGCTCTGTGAATGGCGTTACGCAGCGTGTAGCGCCAAAAAATAAAATGATGCGAGTTATGTCACCTCTATACAGAGGGGGGGGGGAGAGAAGGTGCAACTGTGCACATCACGGAGAAGAAGAGCGCGCCGTTGTGCTCTACGAAGTGAGGGCACATGCCAAATAATTATGGTGTTAATTCTAGCACAGGATCTAGGAGGGGAGCACGGAGCCCCATGAGTCAATGCACTATGTGGTTAAAACTTCCATGCCAAGCTGTTACCACCAGGGACGCGACGAGGCATCAGGAATAGAATGGTTTTGAGTGACCCGCCTCATATTATAATTATTCAGTGATATTGAAGTAGCAGCAGGGGAAGCTGAGAAAATTCACAACAAATCCCATCCGGTGCTTATGTTCACATGGGGCTTGGCATCACGAATCTCAATCGCCTCGCGCAGTTTGCGACGGGCTCGATCAGGCTCTCTTCCTATTACTTCAACTGCAGAGAATGCACTTTGCCCATAGTTAAGCTTACATCCAGGGTGAGTGGTGCGAAAATGTTGGCCCCATGGCTTGTCGAGTTCCTGGCGTCTTGCCTCACCATTATGTTCTTCCAGGCGAGTTTCCAGAAAGCGGCCAGTCTCACCAACATATTGTTCCGGACATTCTTTGCACTTCAGCTGATATACAACATTCTTCTGCATACATACATCCTGTCCCCCGGATATACACGAGATACACGGCCCCTTTGGGCGACCTCTCTTTTTCGGTTGTAGCGGATTTGCAGCCTTGACACATAGAGGAGGAACGAGGGCGGAGCGACACAATGTGCGCCTCAGGCTACCAGTGTGCTCATATACGACTCTAACCGGAATTTTATACTTTCTGATTGCTTTATTCACTGCTTGATGTACTTTATCTGACTTATATGGAAGCTTTAGAAATGCGCAGCATGGGTTGGCATGGCGACGACGCTTTGGCCTTATGGAGGCAGTGCGTGCCTCTTCAATGATTTTCTCTGGGTAATTGTTCAATTTTAATTGCTCATGAACCATCGCTTCACTTTCTGCACGCATTCTGGTATTCGATGAGAGCCTCTGAGCTCTTAGGAATTGTGACGAAGCAACTGCCAATTTGATATGGTGGGGAACTGCCGAAGTATAATCAATGAGTAGACCACTAGCACATGCCTTCTGGTACAGCTTGTATGCCAGCTTGCCTTCCTGGATCATAATTGTGATATCCATATAATTTATGGAGCCACTCACCTCGCTGAGCTCATATGTGAAGTTGATACTTGGGTGTGCAGAGTTGAAATGCTGCACAAACCGCATCAAGCTCTCTCTGCCGTTGGTCCATAGCAGCAGGATATCGTCGATGTAGCGTTTGTAGAGGAGCGGTACTAACGGAGAATCCTGCAGAAGCCTGGCCTCAACCCCCCTCTGTATAGAGGTGACATAACTCGCATCATTTTATTTTTTGGCGCTACACGCTGCGTAACGCCATTCACAGAGCACAATGCGCGCTACCTTCTGCTGCTTCTCCTCCGTGATGTGCTAGTTGCGCCTTTTCTCTCTCTGTGTCATACTAGGTGACATAATTCGCATCTTTTTTGGCGCTACACTCTGCGTATATACTGCTCTTGTGTGGCTTCCACGGTATTCATTGTTATTACCTGACGATGGCCAAGTGCCGAAACGTTGTAAAATAACGGAACTGGTTCAGATGTGATATGCAGCGCTATGGGAATGGGTGTGTCCACCCGAATTCTTTTCACAGATGAACGCGCGGCTGCAGGAAGCCTCAGCCCTTCTTCAAACTGTTTGTATGTGTCACTCCATTTCTTTGTATGTTAGAATGACGAGCTAGCCGAGGTGTGTGCACAGCAGTACTATGTCAACCACGGTACAAGCGTTAGCAGTGAGTTGGTACGCAACATCGTACCCAACTGTCTACCCGACTCGTGTCTACACGGTGGAGGTGCCACCCTGGACCGCTGGATGGCACTGGTCTTGCAGTGTCTGAAGAAGGTAGGCGTTGTGGCGCAGCTTTACATTGTTACATTATTTGTGCATGCACACAGATTCAGATTGTTGTTCTTTCCTGCACATGCGTATTCTAGCGTGAATTGTTCTAGTGAATGACAGGGGAACCAAACACTTCTGGTACATGTGTGTAAGCCTTTATCATATCCTATACATGTACGTAGCTTCCTGTTGTATTCTAGCCTCTCTCCTGACCTAAGTATCCACTATCGGCAGGAGTGTTATTTTCTAAATACACAACATGCGGAAAACTGTTTCGTCCTTCGTGGACTCATCAGGCTTTTTTCTATATTCATGGCTTTGACTGTGAGGGCTCATGATACCACCGGCATGTTGCTTTGGTGGATGTCCTGTCATGTGCCAGTGACATTTTATTTAAATGATGCCATATACTTTTTCTACTTGGAAACATTTCGGTAGTTGCAATTTAACGGAGGGGTGTCACTTCATTGCTCCTATGGGATTTGCCTTTCTTCTCTGCCCTGTAGGCTTACTATGTCAAGCAGCAAGTTGAGCCAGCCACCGTGAAGGAAGACTTAGTCATGTTTGCAAAGCTGAAGTGGCCATTGCTCTTCTCAAGGTATTGACTGTTGTCAAGAGTAGACTCTTCTTTTAAGATGGCTTCTGGTATTCTGAAGAAGACAGTGCAGGGTTTGGTGGAATTGCAGTTGTTTAGCACGAGCTTCCACTTGTATTGTTTGGTCTGGATGTCTCCTGACTGAAATATCTGCATGTGTTATATCTTGTATACATGTAGGTTCTATGAGGCATTCAAGTTCTCTGGTCCAGAGTTGCCGCAGAACGATGTGGTCATTGCCGTCAACTGGACTGGCGTGTACATTGTGGATAGCCAGGAACATGTCCTGGCTGAATTCTCCTTCCCCGAGATCAGCTCCGTGTCCAGCTCGAAGTAAGTGTGCACACACACTTCCATTGACCATGTTAGTGTTGTTTTATGATGTGCATTGGCAGTAATGCCAGTACATGTATGTTGTTTTGCTGGAGTACAAATCTAATACTGGTTTATGCCTGCGTGTAAGAATATGGTATCTTTCGACACACAGTACCTGTGGCAATGCTGTACTGTAGTACGGGATGCCATAATATCCTATTGTGGCACCAAGGCTTGGTCGATAGTTCATCTGTTCGTCTTCATGGCGAAAGCATTCTGTAGCTTGTATCGTTGTATGTATGTAGCGCTTGTTTGTGCCTCTTCTTGTCACTCTGGTTGCATGGTGATGTTGACAATTACTGGACTGATGTATGAGCCTAACAACAATTCCGAGATTGCAAGAGCAGGTTGTTTTCCCATTTTCCGTGTTCACTTCATGCAGGATCGGCAAGGCCAACCACCACAGCTTTACACTGTGCACAGTGCGTGGCGACGAATACACGTTTACGTCCGCCAGCAGCGAGGATATCTGTGAGCTAGTGCTGCACTTCCTGGATGGCCTTCGTCAGAGGTCTCGCTACGTTGTCGCCATGCTTAGCTACTCCAGTCCCGGTAAGGCAGCTACATGTTGAGACAGCTACATGCTACAGGGAGGTGTGTGTAGGCGTGCTACTGGACACAAACGTGTTTTGGAGGTGTGGTGCTGTTCAGCATGGGAACTCCAGCAGTTGTTAGCGCTAGCGTAGCGTGTAATGTTTGGTGTAGCAGCATCACCTATAACGAGACACATCACCTATAGCCAGACACATCACCTATAGCCAGGCATATCACCTATAGCCAGACACACCACCTATAACCAGACACACCACCTATAACCAGACACATCACCTATAGCCAGGCATATCACCTATAGCCAGGCACATCACCTATAGCCAGACACACCACCTATAACCAGACACATCACCTATAGCCAGACACACCACCTATAACCAGACACATCACCTATAGCCAGGCACATCACCTATAACCAGACATATCACCTATAACCAGACACATCGCCTATAACCAGGCACATCGCCTATAGCCAGACACATCACCTATAGCCAGACACATCACCTATAGCCAGGCATATCACCTATAGCCAGGCATATCACCTATAGCCAGTCACACCACCTATAGCCAGACACACCACCTATAGCCAGGCATATCACCTACACAGACACCAGCTGAAGTGACAATGTCATACTGTGTAGTAGTGTTGTCAACAAGCTTCAGTTTGTAATGACTTCATTCTGGTTGCAGAGAGTCATGCATTTACAGCTCGTCCAGCTTGGCTGGCGAAACATGAATAACTCATTAGAAAGAGTATGGAATGAGTCGCAATGCTCGACCTTGCTGTTAGTTACACTGATCTTTGTTGTTAGCCACTGCTGCTGTGCTTCAGTGGCTGGAAGGCAATGCTGCTGTGCTTCAGTGGCTGGAAGGCAATGCTGCTGTGCTTCAGTGGCTAGAAGGCAATGGTGCTGTGCTTCAGTGGTTGTTAGCTACTGCTGCTGTGCTTTAGTGGCTGGAAGGCAATGGTGCTGTGCAAAGTACAGTAGCAACTGCCCGAATAGAGGTCCACGTTCCCATATCTATCAACTTTGCAACACCTGCCTACTTCTCTTTCACTGGAAGATCACAATTGTTACCATACTGTACATGTTCCTACAGGCGGTGAACAATCAACATTCCTCAGTTTCCAGCGTGGTGATCTGATCGTACTGGAAGGAGACGATGACGGCGAAACGGTGATGACGTCAGGCTGGTGCAGTGGCTTATGCCTGCGCACAGGAGAGCGCGGCGACTTCCCATCCGAGTGTGTTTACATTATTCCCACGCTGAGAAAGCCTGGACCTGATGTCATGGTATGTATACAACAAACTCTAGTAGGTTTCTCAGAGAGACGAAATGCTATCGAACGGTGAACCCTGTCTAAGCCGACCGCTCAGGAGACCTCTGAAATGTTGTCCCCATCTGTGTGCATGCATGTGTGTGTGTGTGTGTGTGTGTGTGTGTGTGTGTGTGTGTGTGTGTGTGTGTGTGTGTGTGTGTGTGTGTGTGTGTGTGTGTGTATGTGTGCATGCACATGTGTATATGTGTGCGTGTGTACGTGTGTGTGCATGTGTGTGTGTGTGTGTGTGTGTGTGTGTGTGTGTGTGTGTGTGTGTGTGTGTGTGTGTGTGTGTGTGTGTGTGTGTGTGTGTGTGTGCGCGCGCATGTCTGTCTGTGTCGGTGTGTGTCGGTGTGTGTGTGTGTGTGTGTGTGTGTGTGTGTGTATGTGTGTCTGTGTGTGTCTGTGTGTTTCTGCTGCTTGGACTGTTGCACTCTAGTTTAAAATCCCTGATTGCCATGTTATGTGCCTTACATGCTATGATTACTGATGGGTGGCCAGGCTTTCGTTCCCGCACTAAACTGACTAATTTTGACTTCGCTTTTTCCAGGCCCTGTTCTCAGAACAGAGTGTAGAGTCGCAGGAGAGATTGATTGCAACTACTCAAGCAGCAGTGGAAGAGGAAGTAGAGACGACCGACCAGAACTACACACTGGAGCAGTACAGCTACGAACACTTCAGCACGCCGCCGAAGAGGACACTCAGCAAGGCACTCGCCAAGCAGTCCAGCAAAAGAAAGGACTCCAACTTGCCCTGGGCATTCACACGGGTAAGCCTCATGTCCACGCATTGATGTGCCTGTTGGCCTGGATCTCAGTTTCAAATCCTGAAGGTTGGGCTTTCGACATTAGTCACTCTGCACCCGCTTGACAAGTTTGATCTTCTCATTGTAATGTGCGTGCATGGGGATAACTGACAATCTTTGTTCCGGGCGTGGCTGAATAAAATTCCCCATCAGAATCATCTGCAGTCCCCGAACCATACTGTTCTTGTGCTTTTGCTTTTGGTCGTACAGGAGCCCATCAAGCAAGGGTTGCTAAACAAAGTTGTGGCTGTGTCAGAAGTGAACAAGAAGGCAGTATCATCATTCGTTGGTAAGGACTGTCTTGATGAATTTTCTGCAGTTTTTATACGTATTGAGAGCAACCACACATTCCTGGACATTTCTATACCGAAACCTGGCTGAAACCTGGCCAAATAGTGAATTTTGCTTTTTCATTCTGACGGTTGCTCCAATATTTTATGATAAATCCTAATCGGAGTTGAATGAGATTGTGGGAAATACCGATTTTTGCGAAAACCTAGTAAAGTCCTGAACTTGTTTCGATGACTATCTGTCGGTCTGTATGACCACTTACTGTTCTTAGGCATTGCACGTGTGCATGTGTTGAGTGTGAAGCAGTCATGAAGCAGTCAGCCTGGTTCCAGAGACTACGTGTATTGTTCAAAGACCGCAACACACTGATCCCTGAGGTGGCCGCAGAGACCAGATGTGGCATAGCATTCAGCAATTTGTGTATGTGGATGCGTGTACGGGCATGTCTCCTGTTCTTGCCTCTCTTACCTAGCCATCATGCAGTATATGGGTGACTTGCCCAACAAGAGCAAGAATCGCATCTCCACAGAGCTAACCGATCAAATCTTCGAGAGTGCCTTGCAGCACGTAAGTTCACAGTGCTTCAGTGCTCTACCTGATTGTATCTTATCCGTGATGATGCAATATGCTGCATATGAAGAGCTGGATTGCAAACCCACTAAATCCATTTTATCGCTTTTCGTATAATGGCCAAAAGAGGTTTCATTTTATGTGCGGTCTGTATCTAAATCCATAGTTGGGTTCCAGTTTCGAAATGGGTCTAGTCAGCTTTGGAATGTGATTTTTGTTTGGTGGTTCTCCTAGACCTTTTGATTACACGGAGCTGAACATCTGATTTTCTCAAATTTAGCACTTGTCGGGTTTTGCATCTCAGCGTTAAGTATTGCCATTCTGTATGATGGAGTCAGTTGATATGATGGTGGAGCTGTGCTGTGACTGCAAACAAGTGGCTGTTCATCGTCGTGTATGTGCGTTGTTTGTGTGTTGATTGTGTGTTGTGCATTAGGATATACTGCGAGATGAGGTGTACTGTCAACTGATCAAGCAGCTAACGGACAATGGTTTACGTAGTAGCGAAGACCGTGGATGGGAGCTGCTCTGGCTAGCTACCGGACTGTTCTCATGCAGGTACGCTGAAGTATGTCTTTATCATACAAGTGGGGATCGCTATGCGATTGTCATCATTTTATATAGTGGATAACCCAGGGCATTGCCAAGCGTGACGATCAGCCTTGCCACTGTGGACCGAGCAATTCACTATGTGTACTCAAAGAATACAGAAGGTAGGAAAAGTAGACACTATTTCTCACACGGCCTATACTCAATCTTGTTTCGTACTCGGTACGAAACCATAGCAATTTCAAATCCTTAGACCAAGGTTGCGGTTTGAATAGAGAATGAATTTTCGACCACTTTGGAAGAAAAGTCCAAAATGGAGTTTGTGACTGTTATGTCTCATCTTTTCAATTGTCTTTTCTTGTCTTGTCTTGTCTTGTCTTGTCTTGCCTTGTCTTTTCTTTTCTTTTCTTTCAATTGTCTTTTCTTGTCTTGTCTTGTCTCGTCTTGTCTTGCCTTGTCTTGCCTTTTCTTGCCTTGTCTTTTCTTTTCCTTTCTTTTCTTTTCTTGCCTTGTCTTTTCTCGTCTTGTCTTGCCTTGCCTTTTCAATTGTCTTGTCTTAGCTCGTCAATGCTGAAGGAGGTACAGCACTTTCTAAAGTCGAAGAGTCGACACCCACTATCTGTCGACTGCCAGAATAGACTGCAGAGAACACTGAGGTGAGTGTTTCCAAGCAACTTTTCTGTATGTCTTTTCTGTATGCCTGTTCTGTGTGGCTTTGGCCAGGGAGTTGTAGCATACAGGGAGACGAAACTAGATCATAGTACCCTAAACAGTGCGCGTTTCGACCTTGGATTTGAAGTTCTACCTGACCTGTGGTCTATACAGCTGGTAATTACGGCTCAAGAGCAAGTGGTCAAAGACCGAAAATCCCATTCACTGCATCCATGTTTAACTTCCGCTTCGAAGCAGGGCTTGAACCTGAGGGCTTGAACCTGGTACACTGTTTCTCAATCATGGTCCTAGACCATCCCACTATGCCTGCACAAACAAGCAATGTCGTAATGCGGGCCTGTACAAATTACCTGAAGTACATGAAGTAACTCAGTGCATCCTTCTCAGAACCTGTCATGGTCAACCTTCAAGATGTAATGGTCGTTGTATTGTGACACTCAAAAGAATGATAGCGTTTGTTCTGATCTGTTTGTTCCTTTCACTAGATATGGCCAGCGCAAGTTCCCACCACATCTGGTAGAGTGTGAAGCAATCCAGGTGAGATAAACTTTTGATTCTACACTATGCAGTGTGATTAATTTTGTTGTAATGTAACGCGAACCGTGAAATTTTTAAAAAATTTAATGAGCAAGAACATAGAATGCAATGCTGTCAGTTTGTACTGCAAAAAACTTGAACATGGTACATCACATGTTAAATGCAATTCTTAAACTGCTTGCTTTGAATCTTTTAATACTGAGCCCCTACTTTGCCCCTCCCCAACCCCACTTTGACCAATTCGACCTGTCACTGAGGTGAAGCCGAGTATATCGCCAGCCCTCTAGGTAGGCATGTTGTAGGCCGGCCGCAGATTCTGGAGTTGAAAAATGTCACTAGGCTGAACTAAGTATGCTTCCACTGACATTCGAGAGTGTTCTGCAGTGAGCCTTCATGAATTTCCGTTCTGGTCTATGTCTTGATAATCACCTGCAGCACAAGACCACACAAATCTTCCACAAGGTCTATTTCCCTAATGAAACAGACAAGGTAGGTCACAATACATGTATATGTCTGTGTCGCACGGTCTTCCAGAGTGTGCATACCTGCACCTGCGCGAAATGTTCCTATTGTTCTCACACATGATTTTTGGCTGAGCACTACTATTTTGTACAGTGTACTCACTGTCAACTTCCACACTCACATCATGTCACCCCTTTCTCAATATGACATATTGTGCATTGTGCGGGTGTAGAGTATGACATGTACTAAACTTCCGTCCAGGTAGCTCCTTCCACCTTCCTAGGTCTGTAAAGTATCTTCTGCAAGTCATACACACCTGACAAGTCACACAATCTTGTCCTGGGTGTGGGACACATCATGGAGCAGAAGTTTGTTGAATGGAACAAGAATGAACAAAACAAGGATGAACTGGACAAGAATGAACGAAAAAGCGATCCCTTCGTTTCGACACAACATGCGTCCATCTGCCTTATCTATGCCTTTCGCCTTTGCAACCAATTCCTCTATTTTTTCTTTGCCATTTGCCATTCTTGCAGCCATTCCAAGTGGACTCCGGTACAAGAGCCAAAGAGTTCTGCTCAACGATCGCAACCCGTCTTGGCCTGAAGTCACCAGAGGGATTCAGCTTGTTCATTCGCATTGCTGAACGAGGTAGGAGAACGTCCTGAAGCATATCCAACTGTTGAAAGACAGTGTTGTAGCCTTCCTAGAATACACATGTCAGATGACGTGTGCCTGTTTTGTTTCTTACTGCTTGTGTTGCCACTTCCGTTTGAGTGTCAGTGCCTGTGCCAATGTGGAGTGTGTGCTTTGCGATGTAGTCGACTAACACGACTACACACCCATTTCACTACAAGTTACCAATGCACACGTGAATGCTATACAAACAGAAGGAGATCATGTGGTGTGTAAAGCGAGGTATAGACAAGGGCATGTAAGCAGTGCAAGAGTAGAGGCCACAGATTCCCTGGGTGTATAGATAGGTGCAGATAGGTGATGTGTACACTTTGAACTCTGATTGTCCTCAGCCAGTGTGGATTTCGGTGCATGCATGCATGGGCTGGAGACATTTAGCTATTATGCTGGAGGAACATCATATGCTATGCTTGATGTGCATGTGTGTGTATGTGTGTGCATGTGTGTGTATGTGTGCGTGCGTGCGGGTGCGCGGGTGTTCGTGTGTGTGTCCTTCTCTGCAGTTATCAGTGTTCCGGATGCTGACTTTTTCTTCGACTTTGTTCGTCACCTGACTGAGTGGGTGAAGAAGATGAATCCAAAATGTAAGAAACACGGCATCCGACAATAGCCATTTATTAACATGCTATGTAGCTGTGAACAATAGTTTCAACTCGTCCTTCTCTGGAGTGTACATGCGAACGTCAAAATCTATTTAATAGCTTTCATGTCAAGGGAAGTTAACGGGTCACCTACAGGAGAAATGGATTGTATGAAATCGAATACAAAGCTGTCAAGCAATGATGAGCAACCACCCATCGCAGGTATCTGAATGACTGCGTGTTCCCGCAGGATTGACATTCTAGGTCGACATCAGGGTCGCTTGAGTTCAGATCAAAATCATGTTATTCAATCACTCTGAAGCCCTCTGTATGTTGTTGTCTCCTCCTGCGCAGCACAATCAAACCCATCTTCACTCAATTACCAAGTACTGTACATGAGAAAGCTGTGGAGCACGGTCACGGTGGGCGCCGACTTGAACGCTGACAACATCTTCCACTTCCACCAGGAGCTGCCAAAGCACTTGCGTGGCTATCACAAGGCGAATCGCGAGGATGCGTCCTACGTGGCGGCTCTCATTTACCGCGTCAAATTCGCCGACGACAAGAGTCAGTTCGCCGAGATTCCGTGAGTACTTTAGCTGGCTCGTATCACTGTTTTGGTGCGGTTCAGCACTCTCCACTGCTTTGGGGAGGTTCTGCACTCTCCACTGTTTTAGTACGGTTCTGCACTCTCCACTGTTTTAGTACGGTTCTGCACTCTCCACTGTTTTAGTACGGTTCAGCACTCTCCACTGCTTGTGTCGGCGGCAGTGCAATCTACCATTGATTACACTGATGATGGGACGGGCCCGAAAATTTGGCGTAATGTAAATTTTATTTTTAATTTGAATCGCAGTGAAGCGACCGTTTTGGAGTTTGGAGTTGAGAAGTGAAGTTTCCTAAATGTGCAAGTGGCTGCGTTGGAGTTTGCGGACAATTAGAAAAGCGCAGTCTGCGACAATGAAACCGTCCACTGAATATACATGTAACATCCCTGTGGGGTTGATGGGCACTGCAAGTCTGGCACTGTGGGTGAGGCATACAGGGCTGTGGGTGTACTGGTCATTGTCGTATTCACAACGTCTGATATTCTCATTGTACTAGGTATGGATTTGGGATGTACACATGGGCGTCTTCACCTATCTGAGAAACAGTGCAGAACTCAATACAATATCTGAAGTAACATTCAATACTACCAAAAATCTGTATAACATTGCATTTTTCCAACATCTGAACATTGTTGATGTCTTGATGTTTTTGTTGGTTGTTACAGGGGCAAACTGAGAGATTACGTTCCACAAGATCTGATGCGAGCACAATCTCCAGATGCATGGAAGCGTGCCATTGTCACATGCTACAACAAACAAGCGTCGACTATCAAGGGTCCGCTTGAGGCTAAGATCGCCTTTCTCAAGTACGTCAGCCGCTGGGGGACGTTTGGCTCAGCGTTCTTCGATGTGAAGGTAAGAACTATCGTGTACTGCAGTCACCTTGCTAGGTCCTATAACCTGCAGCTAGGTGTATACTAAGTTTCAGCAGTGGATCCAGCAATCTCTACAGGGGGGTTCAGTGTAGTCAAAACCGTGCATAGCTGATACATGTACATGGACACACATATGGTTTCCTGTAGTACATTTACGAAATTTAGGGGAACCCCTCCTGGATCCGCCCCTGTATCTGACTTATCACTGTTTGCACACCACTAGTCTTTACAATTCTAGAACTGAGCTTGGGCAATCAGATATCCTAGTACAGCTGTATCATTCTTGTTGGGACGCCAACGAAAACTGGGGCCGGAAGACCTGTGTACTCAGTGACATCCCGCGACAAGAAGTATTACCTATGTGTTTCTGCTGCGAAGATTCTGAACGAAATCTTGAACCAAATGTGAAGCTGAAATTGAAGTAAACTGAACTGAAATCAGGTAGACTGGACTGAAATCTGAGCTTATGTACAGTAGAGAACTGAAAGATAAGCGAGTGGATTCACAACAGACAGAAGATGGTGGAGGTACGATAAAAGAAACCCAAGGACTGGAACTAGACGATGATCAAACAATTTTAGACTACGACCGGGATTATGTAGACAAACGAGCATTGCACATGCATCGCACAGTTAATGAGATTGCTGTCGCAATAGGTGCTGCTGTTGCTCCTCACCAATAGGAAGGCAATGTGCCGGGATGTCCGCTGTCTTGTGGAGCATCAATCTGACATGCGCTGTGTCCAGTGTGGATCGCCTCTACTTTGCTGCACGCATCGCTAAAATTGTAACAGTTTACTGTAAAAGCCATATATCTAACGAAGTGCTAATTCTAACGAGTTAACGAGGAGAAATCTGTCGTTAAATAGAAATCGATATACAGAAATCGATACAATCATCAGTCATGTACTGCTGATATTGAGCGTTGAGCATGAGTGAGAATCGTTACCTTTGGTACACGTAAACCAATCAATTTTAGGAAATCGTTAGATATGCGCCTCGTTAGAATAATGGCTTTTACAGGACTCTATTCTCTATCCAGAGTGCACCGACTCGCGGCTACGTGAACCATCCTACTGTAACAAAACCTGGGTCGTTTAGTACAAATATCAGATTTCACGTAGGTTTTGTGGGTTTGCTTTGAACCTTCCTGCATTTCACACTGTGTTTCTGCAGCAAACAACTGAACCAAAGTATCCAGACAGTCTGCTGATCGCTATCAACAAGAGTGGTGTCAATCTGATCAATCCCCAGACAAAGGTAAAGTAGGCCAGATAGAAGTAATAGACCGATTGCCATTTGTACAGATCCATGACGAAATCCCGTAGAATCCCGTAGACCCGGTAGGGTGTTGTATGTGCAGGACCCTAGTGTGTTGTATGTGCAGGACCCTATTGTGTTTTTTGCTATTTCCACTAAGAAATGGGCCCTGAAGGAATTTCATATGAAAACCTTTTTCTGACAAATATCTAGCTAGTCATTAGTTCTAACCACAGTGAAGAAGCTGGAAAAGCGATTGCTGTGGTCATTGAATTATGACGCTAAAAAGGTCAAATGTGCATGCATAGCACACAATGACCACCCTACCGGGTCTACGGGATTCTACAGGATTTCGTGGATCTGTACAAATGGCAATCGGTCTATTGAAACATTAGAGTAGTACAATAGTAGTCATGCATATCTGCACGTTGTCTACACCAGTCTAGAAAAACAAATCAAAGGTTTTCTGAACCTAACGTTTTCGTTCCCTTCTCATCATAGGTGATGATATCCTTCAATTCGCTTGCATATATTTTGCTGGTTAATTAATCATTTCACTTTATTCCCTGTATGAGCCCATGGCGAGAAGGGAACGGAAACGCTTGGTTCAGAAATTCTTCGATTTGTGAGACTGGTGTAGTCGAATGTGAACTAGGCTTAACATTCAGATAAATAGCATAGATGTCTGTATTTCGTGGCAAAAACATGGGGGTGCGGCTTATAATCCAGTGCGGCGTATAGTCCGGAGAATACGGTACTTTATGAATTAACACGCCCGCCAATTTGTTCTACAAATTGAAACTTTGTCCGGGTTTATGTTGGACAATAATGTGAATGATGTTGCAAGATAATGTAACACGTTGGTAGGCTGTGCAACCAATCTTGCATTTCAGATTGTGTCGATGCGCCTGTATTTCACCTGTGATAGCATTGCTGTGCCTGCCGCCTTGTTGTTTCAGGAGTTCCTGGCTACGCATCCGTTCACTAAGATCTCCAACTGGAGCAGCGGCAACACTTACTTCCACATGACCATCGGCAATCTGGTGCGCGGTAGCAAACTCTTGTGCGAGACTACACTGGTGAGGAAATAGAGCAGTGCTGTTGAGTTAAATGACTAAGTCTGTCCAAGTTGTGCCCTCTACTTGGATATCACTTGAATTTGAATCCTTACAGCAGTTTCATTTCCTTTTAGAAATGAAACTGCTGATTCACATTCAGATGACGTCGCTAGTTATGTGGATCCAGTGCATGCATGGTGTGTGCTCGCACGGGAGTGTGCAGCGACTGCCCGCTCAATACTGTGCTTTTCTTTTCCGTGCACATTGTTGCCCAGGGTTACAAAATGGATGACCTACTGACATCGTACATTTCTCAGCTGCTAACCAGCATGAGCAAGCAGAAGCATGACCAACCGACCAAGACAGCACAGCCGGCCAAGGCATCCCAGGCGGCCAAACCCGCTTCCGTCGCGCGGGCGAGCGGGGCAAGCGCATCGCCGAGATCGCCCAGCAAGCAGGCGGCATCCTCATCACCGGTCTCGTCCGTACCGTCGCGCTTGAAGATACAAGTGCAAGGTGGAGGTGGTGTGTCACCTGGCTCCTCACCTGGACGACCACGCTCCAACTCTAGAAATGCCGGAAGGCCCAGTAAGAGATAAAAACACTTGCGGAAGTGACGTCGGCGCTGTGAGCTATCACTAACCTCTTTTGTACATGGATGTCTATTTAACCCTAGCACTTCCTAGTCTTATCAACAAATTTACCAGAAGTCTATATATAGTATATACTGTTTGTCTTCCCACTGTGCTTGAGGGATGGATATTGTAATATTATTATACATTTCGCATTTTCTATCGCTTTTACCGCATGCTAGGAGAAAGAGGATATGATCTAATCTAATATTTTAGCACAGCTCGCAGAAAATGCTTATCAAATTTTGTCTGCATTCACGTTTTTATTTTTCACGGGCAGACAAAAAAGGATTAGATTCAATTCATGCTAAGAATATCCCCCCATGTTAATAATTCTAATTGTGTTTTCTATCCTGCAATTGCAGATTGTCAGCGCCTCAAACTTTTCTAGTTCATTTCTAAAATTATGCGCCGGTAGATACTGTACTGATGATGCTTGTGTGTGTGTGTGTGAATGAGTGTGTGTGTGTGTGTGTGTGTGTGCGCGCGCGCGCGCGCCTGCATGTGTGCGTGTGCGTGTGTGCGTGTGCATGTGGCGTGTGCATGTGTGCGTGTGCATGTGTGCGTTAGTATCACCGGTGTCTTGATCAAGCTACACATACAGTCATGTACTTCTAAAAGAGGTTCCAGGCTGTCCAATAGAGTGCCCAATACTGAAACTTGCAGAGCTAGTTCTAACAATAATAAGAGAATGAAAAAAGTGCTAACTCCGAGTTTCTAGTACTTTCTAGTTTCTAGTTTCAGTACAGTCAGACCTCGCTTAACCGCACACATCCGTTTTCCACAAAATATCCGGATAGGCGAGGGAACCGGATAACCGAACACCGGTTATGTTGGTTGCAATGCGTATGTTGTAAATCTGTAACCAGTTATTTTCTTCCGGATGCCGAGGGATCCGGATAAAGGAGGTCTGACTATATTTCTTATCAGCCTACGACTATAGACCAAGGATTAGGCGGTGATTTGCTACATTACAGGTTACCTGCCTACAAATACCCTCGCACTGCCACAGTACATGTATACAGTAACCATCTCATCATGTACGAAATGTGACACTCTCTGCATGAGGAAACAGCATCACCCCCATCCCATGGATGGGGCCTCGAAGTTTAGAAAATTGCGTTTTTCATGCTTTTAATGTAGTGCCATTAACTTTTTTTAATTCATGGTTCACGTGAGACTCGGCTAGAAGCCGAGTTTTCCGCATCCGCAGGAATGCCACCACCCTCTTGGATCAAGGCGCAGATGCAGCTCCTAAAGCGGTGGGAGGTGAGTAGATCAGACCCACCACAAAGTTGTCAAAGACCGAAAATCCCATTCACTGCATCCATGAGAGTGCCATAAGTACAACAAAAATGCATAAGTACCCCCCCCCCCCCCCCTCTCCCCCAGGAATATCATTTTCATTGTCCATGCATGCTAGAGAACAACTTAGAACAGAGAAAACAGCACTTCTTCTGTAAAATAGAAGAAAAACACATGGGTACGAGTTATGAAGCAACTATCCACGACTATAACAAGATAATAAGTACCGTATTTTCCGGAGTATAGTGCGCACTTTAGATGTGCTATTTTAGGCCCTAAATCGCAGGTGCGCACTATGCTCCGAATATGAAATGCA
Organism: Sycon ciliatum; assembly: GCF_964019385.1. Taxonomy (NCBI): domain Eukaryota; kingdom Metazoa; phylum Porifera; class Calcarea; order Leucosolenida; family Sycettidae; genus Sycon; species Sycon ciliatum. The sequence goes on from NC_088644.1 coordinate 10,122,561, forward strand.
TGTACTTCAATGAAGATTGAAGTGTGCACCCCCAATGAAGATTGGGGGTGCGCGTTATACAAAGGTGCGCACTATACTCCGAAAAATACGGT
>NC_088644.1:10122852-10150852 GCF_964019385.1 Sycon ciliatum
AGTCAGAAAGTGCGATAACAGGGCACAAAGCTACAAGCTACTGAGACATTCAACGACATTCAACGAGTTGCTTCATAACTCGTTCCCAAGTGGTTTTTTTCTACAATTATTACTGGCTCAGTACCCGAGTTATATCTTCTGTAAAAGTTTTTTCATGGCCAAAGTGGTTCGAGCTACCTTAAAAGTATATGAGCCACACATAGCAGGGACGTAGCATCCAGTCCAGCCATGGCCAGACCTTATTTCGACTACCCAAGTCTTGAAGCGGGGTCTTGTATAATATCCATTTCTGGTCTTGTACCCCATCTGGCCGGACAACCTGAAATCCCAATCCTATGGCCCTGCATAGTGCTAGCAACGAAGGCACACGACTTCCTTCCACTACTCAAACTGATGGCAGGACCCAAACGCATTGTATCGTAATTCTGAAGGGTGTCTGGAGGCAGAACTGCAGGCTGTGCTTTCTGGCGATAGAGCCAGCGGACACTGATAGCATGGAGTCCTATTTCCAAAACAGTTTTGTTACTCCCATTGTACACATGCATAATACTGTACTCAATCGGTATGCCTGCATAGCTACTCCAAGTATACGATAATGACACGCACTGCTGTCAAGGACATTACCTGAAGGGCAAAGGAGTGTCCGTGTTCTGCATAGGATAGTTGAAACAGACTTCATCAGGCTTTCCGTCCCTCCGGATGACACAGTCTCATAGCGGCTTTGTCTCGCTCGAGGAGGTCACGAAATATTTTATAGACCTTTTTCACTATGCCATAAAACGAGTTTAGAGTACGAAGAATGCCAGTCGGAACCAGGGAGTTGGACGGGGCTAGGGAGGTGTATGTTCCTCAAATACAGCCTTACAGGTAAAAGGTGAGCATGCAACTCCTCTTCTTAGGCTCTTGTCTGAGACATCGGAAAGGAATGTCGGCAGTGCAAGTGAGCAGCAGTTACCATGGTTATTGTTACTGTAAGCCAGGTAAACCCTGGTAAACCTTGTCGTCAAGTAGTTGTCGAGCTGCAAGCTAGGCGCACTGCGACAGGCTAATACACGACGAGACGGAGTGAGCAATAGAGTATGTATCGGACAGTCTGCAGCTCCACCATCTCACTCACCTCACTCGCCTCACTTACCTCACACACCGGCCCAGCGATACTGATAGTAGAAGACAAGCGGTAACTCATACAGCCACTCAGTCCCAGTCTCCGCTTCTCCACCGCTGCCAATCGTCGAACGGTTGTGTCGGAGGCTCGAGCAGCTCGACACACAGTGACATGTCCACTGGGCTACCAGACTGACCACTCCAGTCTCCAGTCCAACCTTGTCCAAAGTCGAAACGCTCATCATTTTGTTCACTTTGCGGTGCGTTCCTGTCGTTGTCCTCCTTGAAAGCGCACAACAGCTAGGATAGCAGCAATATCATTAGGCAGTCCTCTCTGACAACAGACATGCAGAGACGAAAAGAAACAGCCACAGGTGAAGGATTCTGAGCTGTTTATCCCGACCGAGCCACACAAAAATCGTTCGTTATAACCATTATCATGGGTATCGAGTAATTTACTGAGATAGCGCACCCGCTGACACTGTCGTCATTTCAGCCACTTTCAGGTGCAGGTTTTCATCACCGCCATGTGCCAGGCGCCAGGCGGTCGTGAAAACCTGCACCTGAAAATGAAGACTGGTGTACCGGTGCATGACTACAATGCACAATACTGTACATGTCATGTAGTGTAGTATTGTGCATTTAGAAAAAGGGTTTTGCCAGTGAAACACTTCACCACTGACACCAGCACTGTTGAGTACGAGTGTTGCCAATGGTGGATTGCTGTGTACTACACTACCGGCAACTGTGAACAATAGTGTGTCAATAGTGTCAATAGTGTCAATAGTGAGATGTTACTGTTACGTGAAGTGTGTGGGTTAGTAACTTACACTCACAGTGCGGGCTAAGTAAGACACACCAGCCTGTGTGACTTCACAGGAAGCGTGAGTTTCGAAGTAAGTACAATCATCTAGTTTGGGGAAGGTGTTGAACGGTCGCTGCTTGGGCGACGACTACACTGTACATCGTGGCTTAGTGGTAGCCCTTGCTTGGCGGACGACATGTATGCTGGCAGAAACAATTGGATGAATTTTGGTACTTTTGCTGGTACATGTACATGTATGTTTCATGCATGTTTGGTATATGGATAAAGAAATGGGGCAGAATTCATGGGACTGGCTGAGCATAAGGTGTGTGTGTGTGTGTGTGTGTGTGTGTGTGTGTGTGTGTGTGTGTGTGTGTGTGTGTGTGTGTGTGTGTGTGTGTGTGTGTGTATGGTTATGCCAATTTCACTGTTTTTCGAGCAGAGTCTGCCAATGTTTCGAGCATAATCCGCCATGCAAGGGTTACTTAGCGGTGAGGCATCGCTGGCCATAAGCGAGGGTCCTGGTGGTGGCAGTCAAATTTGTCTTTAGACTTTTCCCGTTTGCACCTTTCCCTCAAACTTGAACTTACGAATATAATTATCCCTGTTTGTTGCTACTAAAGAGGTGCAAAAAAACCTGTGATACCATAAACAAGCACTTGACAAGGTCGAAGCAATGTCACAATGTCATAGTTTTTAGTGTGAGCGAGACTCACACTGCTTGAGGCAATTTTCGTATCTTTATCATCATAACATCCTCTGCTTGTCAACAATCATTCCATTCCATTTATTCCTTATTTTTCATATAGTCGCACACATGTAAGAAAGGCGTAGTTGCCTGTTTGTGATACGACTACAACAACAAGCAGCTAGCTGTCCGGAGATTGAGTAAGGTTCACGAAAAGGTTCTCCCACATCGAAGGAGTAACTTTCTCTCATGCCACCCATTATAGCCATGCAGTATACATCCATGCAGTACGTGCGCTCTGCGTTAACCAAGCATGATTGCACTCTCTTAGAATTCTCGCCTGGCTAAATCCAACCACATCAGGAACGGACTTTGCCCGAAACTCGAATAGCACACATTACACTTAATTAATTTACAGGCTCCGATACTACTGAAGGGGCACAGTAGCAGAAACATACAACGTACATGTAGCGGAGGAGTATGGAGAAACCTACACGCCTATTAAAGTTCATCATTTTAATCAAAATTACGAACGCCTCCACTTCTCTTTCAAGAATACCTTGCAATCTCTCACTCGTCCATTGTTTATCTTCACTTCAGCAAGCAATGTTATTTCCAAGAGCCACATGAAAACAAACACAGCTTGGGTCTCGCCAATTACGTGTGCGTTCCAGACGGATACTTTCCAGCACAACGTTCTCTAGATTTCCCATGGTGTTCCTCTGCACGATTTCGTTGAAGGAAGACAAATCAGCGCGCGCGTCACGCAGAAGCCACAGAAAAATCCGATGAGGACGTTCGCACTACCGGCATCGCCCATCTCTTCTTCGATATCTCTCTTACCAATAAACTGCTGTGCAGTGCCACCTGGGCCAGACAAACTACTAGCAGAACTATTCAAATATGCGCCTGACAGCCTTTTCACATTATCTTGCCGAACTGTACACCATGTGCGTTGAGACAGGACAACACCTGACAGTTGTCTCTCTTTGGTGTCTCTCTTTGGTGTCTCTCTTTGGTGTCTCTCTTTGGTGTCTCTCTTTGGTGTCTCTCTTTGGTGTCTCTCTTTGGTGTCTGTCTTTGGTGTCTCTCTTTGGTGTCTGTCTTTGGTGAACAGTACAAATAACACTCCCGCGTAGTTAGTAGTTACCTGTATAATAACATGTACATGTATGATTGTACTCTTGGTGGCATACTTGTTCACTGCTCTGCTCTACTAATTGCTAAAAGGCAGTTTAGATGACACTCCTCAGTCCCCACTTGTTGATATCACCATTGTACACTGAGTTTTTCAAGAAGCCAGTATATTGCTGTATTCGTGAAATCAGCATGTGTAAAAAGAGTAATGGTGAGAAAAATCCTCACACTCATAGCTTTCCAGTGCCAATGGCTTCTTCTGTGTCACCTGTGTGACGTCCTTCGCGTTATTAAAATCACATGTACCTGTAGATCTAGCAGTAGAGAATTGGTGAGCACACATGCTCATAATGTACCAGTAGAGAATTGGTGAGCACACATGCTCATAATGTACCAGTAGAGAATTGGTGAGCACACATGCTCATAATGTACCAGTAGAGAATTGGTGAGCACACATGCTCATAATGTACCAGTAGAGAATTGGTGAGCACACATGCTCATAATGTACCAGTAGAGAATTGGTGAGCACACATGCTCATAATGTACCAGTAGAGAATTGGTGAGCACACATGCTCATAATGTACCAGTAGAGAATTGGTGAGCACACATGCTCACAATGTACCAGTAGAGAATTGGTGAGCACACATGCTCATAATGTACCAGTAGAGAATTGGTGAGCACACATGCTCATAATGTACCAGTAGAGAATTGGTGAGCACACGTGACATGCTCATAATGTACCAGTAGAGAATTGGTGAGCACACATGCTCATAATGTACCAGTAGAGAATTGGTGAGCACACATGCTCATAATGTACCAGTAGAGAATTGGTGAGCACACATGCTCATAATGTACCAGTAGAGAATTGGTGAGCACACGTGACATGCTCATAATGTACCAGTAGAGAATTGGTGAGCACACATGCTCATAATGTACCAGTAGAGAATTGGTGAGCACACATGCTCATAATGTACCAGTAGAGAATTGGTGAGCACACATGCTCACAATGTACCAGTAGAGAATTGGTGAGCACACATGCTCATAATGTACCAGTAGAGAATTGGTGAGCACACATGCTCATAATGTACCAGTAGAGAATTGGTGAGCACACATGCTCATAATGTACCAGTAGAGAATTGGTGAGCACACATGCTCATAATGTGCCAGTAGAGAATTGGTGAGTACACATGCTCATAATGTACCAGTAGAGAATTGGTGAGCACACATGCTCATAATGTACCAGTAGAGAATTGGTGAGCACACATGCTCATAATGTACCAGTAGAGAATTGGTGAGCACACATGCTCATAATGTACCAGTAGAGAATTGGTGAGCACACGTGACATGCTCACAATGTACCAGTAGAGAATTGGTGAGCACACATGCTCATAATGTACCAGTAGAGAATTGGTGAGCACACATGCTCATAATGTACCAGTAGAGAATTGGTGAGCACACATGCTCATAATGTACCAGTAGAGAATTGGTGAGCACACATGCTCATAATGTACCAGTAGAGAATTGGTGAGCACACATGCTCATAATGTGCCAGTAGAGAATTGGTGAGCACACATGCTCATAATGTACCAGTAGAGAATTGGTGAGCACACATGCTCATAATGTACCAGTAGAGAATTGGTGAGCACACATGCTCATAATGTACCAGTAGAGAATTGGTGAGCACACATGCTCATAATGTACCAGTAGAGAATTGGTGAGCACACATGCTCATAATGTACCAGTAGAGAATTGGTGAGCACACATGCTCATAATGTACCAGTAGAGAATTGGTGAGCACACATGCTCATAATGTACCAGCAGAGAATTGGTGAGCACACATGCTCATAATGTACCAGTAGAGAATCGGTGAGCACACATGCTCATAATGTACCAGTAGAGAATTGGTGAGCACACATGCTCATAATGTACCAGTAGAGAATTGGTGAGCACACATGCTCACAATGTACCAGTAGAGAATTGGTGAGCACACATGCTCATAATGTACCAGTAGAGAATTGGTGAGCACACATGCTCATAATGTACCAGTAGAGAATTGGTGAGCACACATGCTCATAATGTACCAGTAGAGAATTGGTGAGCACACGTGACATGCTCATAATGTACCAGTAGAGAATTGGTGAGCACACATGCTCATAATGTACCAGTAGAGAATTGGTGAGCACACATGCTCATAATGTACCAGTAGAGAATTGGTGAGCACACGTGACATGCTCATAATGTACCAGTAGAGAATTGGTGAGCACACATGCTCATAATGTACCAGTAGAGAATTGGTGAGCACACATGCTCATAATGTACCAGTAGAGAATTGGTGAGCACACATGCTCATAATGTACCAGTAGAGAATTGGTGAGCACACATGCTCATAATGTACCAGTAGAGAATTGGTGAGCACACATGCTCATAATGTACCAGTAGAGAATTGGTGAGCACACATGCTCATAATGTACCAGTAGAGAATTGGTGAGCACACATGCTCATAATGTACCAGTAGAGAATTGGTGAGCACACATGCTCATAATGTACCAGTAGAGAATTGGTGAGCACACATGCTCATAATGTACCAGTAGAGAATTGGTGAGCACACGTGACATGCTCACAATGTACCAGTAGAGAATTGGTGAGCACACATGCTCATAATGTACCAGTAGAGAATTGGTGAGCACACATGCTCATAATGTACCAGTAGAGAATTGGTGAGCACACATGCTCATAATGTACCAGTAGAGAATTGGTGAGCACACGTGACATGCTCACAATGTACCAGTAGAGAATTGGTGAGCACACATGCTCATAATGTACCAGTAGAGAATTGGTGAGCACACATGCTCATAATGTACCAGTAGAGAATTGGTGAGCACACATGCTCATAATGTACCAGTAGAGAATTGGTGAGCACACATGCTCATAATGTACCAGTAGAGAATTGGTGAGCACACATGCTCATAATGTACCAGTAGAGAATTGGTGAGCACACGTGACATGCTCACAATGTACCAGTAGAGAATTGGTGAGCACACATGCTCATAATGTACCAGTAGAGAATTGGTGAGCACACGTGACATGCTCACAATGTACCAGTAGAGAATTGGTGAGCACACATGCTCATAATGTACCAGTAGAGAATTGGTGAGCACACATGCTCATAATGTACCAGTAGAGAATTGGTGAGCACACATGCTCATAATGTACCAGTAGAGAATTGGTGAGCACACATGCTCATAATGTACCAGTAGAGAATTGGTGAGCACACATGCTCATAATGTACCAGTAGAGAATTGGTGAGCACACATGCTCATAATGTACCAGTAGAGAATTGGTGAGCACACGTGACATGCTCACAATGTACCAGTAGAGAATTGGTGAGCACACATGCTCATAATGTACCAGTAGAGAATTGGTGAGCACACATGCTCATAATGTACCAGTAGAGAATTGGTGAGCACACATGCTCATAATGTACCAGTAGAGAATTGGTGAGCACACATGCTCATACTGTACCAGTAGCGAATTGGTGAGCACACATGCTCATAATGTACCAGTAGAGAATTGGTGAGCACACATGCTCATAATGTACCAGTAAAGAATTGGTGAGCACACATGCTCATAATGTACCAGTAGAGAATTGGTGAGCACACGTGACATGCTCACAATGTACCAGTAGAGAATTGGTGAGCACACATGCTCATAATGTACCAGTAGAGAATTGGTGAGCACACATGCTCATAATGTACCAGTAGAGAATTGGTGAGCACACATGCTCATAATGTACCAGTAGAGAATTGGTGAGCACACATGCTCATAATGTACCAGTAGAGAATTGGTGAGCACACGTGACATGCTCACAATGTACCAGTAGAGAATTGGTGAGCACACATGCTCATAATGTACCAGTTGAGAATTGGTGAGCACACATGCTCATAATGTACCAGTAGAGAATTGGTGAGCACACATGCTCATAATGTACCAGTAGAGAATTGGTGAGCACACATGCTCATAATGTACCAGTAGAGAATTGGTGAGCACACATGCTCATAATGTACCAGTAGAGAATTGGTGAGCACACATGCTCATAATGTACCAGTAGAGAATTGGTGAGCACACATGCTCACAATGTACCAGTAGAGAATTGGTGAGCACACGTGACATGCTCACAATGTACCAGTAGAGAATTGGTGAGCACACATGCTCATAATGTACCAGTAGAGAATTGGTGAGCACACATGCTCATAATGTACCAGTAGAGAATTGGTGAGCACACATGCTCATAATGTACCAGTAGAGAATTGGTGAGCACACATGCTCATAATGTACCAGTAGAGAATTGGTGAGCACACATGCTCATAATGTACCAGTAGAGAATTGGTGAGCACACGTGACATGCTCATAATGTACCAGTAGAGAATTGGTGAGCACACATGCTCATAATGTACCAGTAGAGAATTGGTGAGCACACATGCTCATAATGTACCAGTAGAGAATTGGTGAGCACACATGCTCACAATGTACCAGTAGAGAATTGGTGAGCACACATGCTCATAATGTACCAGTAGAGAATTGGTGAGCACACATGCTCATAATGTACCAGTAGAGAATAATTAGTGAGCACACATGCTCATAATGTACCAGTAGAGAATTGGTGAGCACACATGCTCATAATGTACCAGTAGAGAATTGGTGAGCACACATGCTCATAATGTACCAGTAGAGAATTGGTGAGCACACATGCTCATAATGTACCAGTAGAGAATTGGTGAGCACACATGCTCATAATGTACCAGTAGAGAATTGGTGAGCACACATGCTCATAATGTACCAGTAGAGAATTGGTGAGCACACATGCTCATAATGTACCAGTAGAGAATTGGTGAGCACACGTGACATGCTCACAATGTACCAGTAGAGAATTGGTGAGCACACATGCTCATAATGTACCAGTAGAGAATTGGTGAGCACACATGCTCATAATGTACCAGTAGAGAATTGGTGAGCACACGTGACATGCTCACAATGTACCAGTAGAGAATTGGTGAGCACACATGCTCATAATGTACCAGTAGAGAATTGGTGAGCACACATGCTCATAATGTACCAGTAGAGAATTGGTGAGCACACATGCTCATAATGTACCAGTAGAGAATTGGTGAGCACACGTGACATGCTCACAATGTACCAGTAGAGAATTGGTGAGCACACATGCTCATAATGTACCAGTAGAGAATTGGTGAGCACACATGCTCATAATGTACCAGTAGAGAATTGGTGAGCACACATGCTCATAATGTACCAGTAGAGAATTGGTGAGCACACATGCTCATAATGTACCAGTAGAGAATTGGTGAGCACACATGCTCATAATGTACCAGTAGAGAATTGGTGAGCACACGTGACATGCTCACAATGTACCAGTAGAGAATTGGTGAGCACACATGCTCATAATGTACCAGTAGAGAATTGGTGAGCACACGTGACATGCTCACAATGTACCAGTAGAGAATTGGTGAGCACACATGCTCATAATGTACCAGTAGAGAATTGGTGAGCACACATGCTCATAATGTACCAGTAGAGAATTGGTGAGCACACATGCTCATAATGTACCAGTAGAGAATTGGTGAGCACACATGCTCATAATGTACCAGTAGAGAATTGGTGAGCACACATGCTCATAATGTACCAGTAGAGAATTGGTGAGCACACATGCTCATAATGTACCAGTAGAGAATTGGTGAGCACACGTGACATGCTCACAATGTACCAGTAGAGAATTGGTGAGCACACATGCTCATAATGTACCAGTAGAGAATTGGTGAGCACACATGCTCATAATGTACCAGTAGAGAATTGGTGAGCACACATGCTCATAATGTACCAGTAGAGAATTGGTGAGCACACATGCTCATAATGTACCAGTAGCGAATTGGTGAGCACACATGCTCATAATGTACCAGTAGAGAATTGGTGAGCACACATGCTCATAATGTACCAGTAAAGAATTGGTGAGCACACATGCTCATAATGTACCAGTAGAGAATTGGTGAGCACACGTGACATGCTCACAATGTACCAGTAGAGAATTGGTGAGCACACATGCTCATAATGTACCAGTAGAGAATTGGTGAGCACACATGCTCATAATGTACCAGTAGAGAATTGGTGAGCACACGTGACATGCTCACAATGTACCAGTAGAGAATTGGTGAGCACACATGCTCATAATGTACCAGTAGAGAATTGGTGAGCACACATGCTCATAATGTACCAGTAGAGAATTGGTGAGCACACATGCTCATAATGTACCAGTAGAGAATTGGTGAGCACACGTGACATGCTCACAATGTACCAGTAGAGAATTGGTGAGCACACATGCTCATAATGTACCAGTAGAGAATTGGTGAGCACACATGCTCATAATGTACCAGTAGAGAATTGGTGAGCACACATGCTCATAATGTACCAGTAGAGAATTGGTGAGCACACATGCTCATAATGTACCAGTAGAGAATTGGTGAGCACACATGCTCATAATGTACCAGTAGAGAATTGGTGAGCACACGTGACATGCTCACAATGTACCAGTAGAGAATTGGTGAGCACACATGCTCATAATGTACCAGTAGAGAATTGGTGAGCACACGTGACATGCTCACAATGTACCAGTAGAGAATTGGTGAGCACACATGCTCATAATGTACCAGTAGAGAATTGGTGAGCACACATGCTCATAATGTACCAGTAGAGAATTGGTGAGCACACATGCTCATAATGTACCAGTAGAGAATTGGTGAGCACACATGCTCATAATGTACCAGTAGAGAATTGGTGAGCACACATGCTCATAATGTACCAGTAGAGAATTGGTGAGCACACATGCTCATAATGTACCAGTAGAGAATTGGTGAGCACACGTGACATGCTCACAATGTACCAGTAGAGAATTGGTGAGCACACATGCTCATAATGTACCAGTAGAGAATTGGTGAGCACACATGCTCATAATGTACCAGTAGAGAATTGGTGAGCACACATGCTCATAATGTACCAGTAGAGAATTGGTGAGCACACATGCTCATAATGTACCAGTAGCGAATTGGTGAGCACACATGCTCATAATGTACCAGTAGAGAATTGGTGAGCACACATGCTCATAATGTACCAGTAAAGAATTGGTGAGCACACATGCTCATAATGTACCAGTAGAGAATTGGTGAGCACACGTGACATGCTCACAATGTACCAGTAGAGAATTGGTGAGCACACATGCTCATAATGTACCAGTAGAGAATTGGTGAGCACACATGCTCATAATGTACCAGTAGAGAATTGGTGAGCACACATGCTCATAATGTACCAGTAGAGAATTGGTGAGCACACATGCTCATAATGTACCAGTAGAGAATTGGTGAGCACACGTGACATGCTCACAATGTACCAGTAGAGAATTGGTGAGCACACATGCTCATAATGTACCAGTTGAGAATTGGTGAGCACACATGCTCATAATGTACCAGTAGAGAATTGGTGAGCACACATGCTCATAATGTACCAGTAGAGAATTGGTGAGCACACATGCTCATAATGTACCAGTAGAGAATTGGTGAGCACACATGCTCATAATGTACCAGTAGAGAATTGGTGAGCACACATGCTCATAATGTACCAGTAGAGAATTGGTGAGCACACATGCTCACAATGTACCAGTAGAGAATTGGTGAGCACACGTGACATGCTCACAATGTACCAGTAGAGAATTGGTGAGCACACATGCTCATAATGTACCAGTAGAGAATTGGTGAGCACACATGCTCATAATGTACCAGTAGAGAATTGGTGAGCACACGTGACATGCTCATAATGTACCAGTAGAGAATTGGTGAGCACACATGCTCATAATGTACCAGTAGAGAATTGGTGAGCACACATGCTCATAATGTACCAGTAGAGAATTGGTGAGCACACATGCTCATAATGTACCAGTAGAGAATTGGTGAGCACACGTGACATGCTCATAATGTACCAGTAGAGAATTGGTGAGCACACATGCTCATAATGTACCAGTAGAGAATTGGTGAGCACACATGCTCATAATGTACCAGTAGAGAATTGGTGAGCACACATGCTCACAATGTACCAGTAGAGAATTGGTGAGCACACATGCTCATAATGTACCAGTAGAGAATTGGTGAGCACACATGCTCATAATGTAGAGGCGACGGTTTCAAATAGGAAATAGGTTGCAAACCGGAACGGACTCAATATTCACTTTCTCTCTTGGTATTTTGATTAGAAAACATATGTCACAGTGAGACTACGATGTGTTATACTCCGAGCCAAAATTTCATGGCTCTGCGATGACCAGAAGCGCCATATCAAGCAGGTGAGTTTTTGACGTGTTGCTTCGCACTGCGACTTGAGTTTTACGACTTTCGAAAAATCAACTTCTTGTCGCAGGTAAACAGCGGCTCGCCTCTCGACAATAAAGCACCGCATACCAATCAAAACTAATGAAAGCACACACAAGGCTTATTGTTACTCTGTACTGGCCGTCGTGGAGCGATAGCAATTACCTAATTTCAGACCCAGAGTGAATTTGACGGGCACTCTAAAACGTGTCCGGTTTGGAGCCACCTCTGATTTGAACTTTTTTGAAGCGAAAAATTGGGCAACTTGGAGGCAATGGGTCAACACAAAGGAGTGGCTCAGTTCGATTGACTCTGGCCCCAGAGCAAACTTCAACATGCCAGTTTCCTTCCACAAACATATTTCGAGTGAAAAATCAACGTTGATGATCGTTTTGGGTCTATACAAATTTGGCTGTCAAAACGTTCCGGTATCGAGCCGTCTCCTCTACCAGTAGAGAATAATTAGTGAGCACACATGCTCATAATGTACCAGTAGAGAATTGGTGAGCACACATGCTCATAATGTACCAGTAGAGAATTGGTGAGCACACATGCTCATAATGTACCAGTAGAGAATTGGTGAGCACACATGCTCATAATGTACCAGTAGAGAATTGGTGAGCACACATGCTCATAATGTACCAGTAGAGAATTGGTGAGCACACGTGACATGCTCACAATGTACCAGTAGAGAATTGGTGAGCACACATGCTCATAATGTACCAGTAGAGAATTGGTGAGCACACATGCTCATAATGTACCAGTAGAGAATTGGTGAGCACACATGCTCATAATGTACCAGTAGAGAATTGGTGAGCACACGTGACATGCTCACAATGTACCAGTAGAGAATTGGTGAGCACACATGCTCATAATGTACCAGTAGAGAATTGGTGAGCACACATGCTCATAATGTACCAGTAGAGAATTGGTGAGCACACATGCTCATAATGTACCAGTAGAGAATTGGTGAGCACACATGCTCATAATGTACCAGTAGAGAATTGGTGAGCACACATGCTCATAATGTACCAGTAGAGAATTGGTGAGCACACGTGACATGCTCACAATGTACCAGTAGAGAATTGGTGAGCACACATGCTCATAATGTACCAGTAGAGAATTGGTGAGCACACGTGACATGCTCACAATGTACCAGTAGAGAATTGGTGAGCACACATGCTCATAATGTACCAGTAGAGAATTGGTGAGCACACATGCTCATAATGTACCAGTAGAGAATTGGTGAGCACACATGCTCATAATGTACCAGTAGAGAATTGGTGAGCACACATGCTCATAATGTACCAGTAGAGAATTGGTGAGCACACATGCTCATAATGTACCAGTAGAGAATTGGTGAGCACACGTGACATGCTCACAATGTACCAGTAGAGAATTGGTGAGCACACATGCTCATAATGTACCAGTAGAGAATTGGTGAGCACACATGCTCATAATGTACCAGTAGAGAATTGGTGAGCACACATGCTCATAATGTACCAGTAGAGAATTGGTGAGCACACATGCTCATAATGTACCAGTAGCGAATTGGTGAGCACACATGCTCATAATGTACCAGTAGAGAATTGGTGAGCACACATGCTCATAATGTACCAGTAAAGAATTGGTGAGCACACATGCTCATAATGTACCAGTAGAGAATTGGTGAGCACACGTGACATGCTCACAATGTACCAGTAGAGAATTGGTGAGCACACATGCTCATAATGTACCAGTAGAGAATTGGTGAGCACACATGCTCATAATGTACCAGTAGAGAATTGGTGAGCACACATGCTCATAATGTACCAGTAGAGAATTGGTGAGCACACATGCTCATAATGTACCAGTAGAGAATTGGTGAGCACACGTGACATGCTCACAATGTACCAGTAGAGAATTGGTGAGCACACATGCTCATAATGTACCAGTTGAGAATTGGTGAGCACACATGCTCATAATGTACCAGTAGAGAATTGGTGAGCACACATGCTCATAATGTACCAGTAGAGAATTGGTGAGCACACATGCTCATAATGTACCAGTAGAGAATTGGTGAGCACACATGCTCATAATGTACCAGTAGAGAATTGGTGAGCACACATGCTCATAATGTACCAGTAGAGAATTGGTGAGCACACATGCTCACAATGTACCAGTAGAGAATTGGTGAGCACACATGCTCATAATGTACCAGTAGAGAATTGGTGAGCACACATGCTCATAATGTACCAGTAGAGAATTGGTGAGCACACATGCTCATAATGTACCAGTAGAGAATTGGTGAGCACACGTGACATGCTCATAATGTACCAGTAGAGAATTGGTGAGCACACATGCTCATAATGTACCAGTAGAGAATTGGTGAGCACACATGCTCATAATGTACCAGTAGAGAATTGGTGAGCACACATGCTCATAATGTCCCAGTAGAGAATTGGTGAGCACACGTGACATGCTCATAATGTACCAGTAGAGAATTGGTGAGCACACATGCTCATAATGTACCAGTAGAGAATTGGTGAGCACACATGCTCATAATGTACCAGTAGAGAATTGGTGAGCACACATGCTCACAATGTACCAGTAGAGAATTGGTGAGCACACATGCTCATAATGTACCAGTAGAGAATTGGTGAGCACACATGCTCATAATGTACCAGTAGAGAATAATTAGTGAGCACACATGCTCATAATGTACCAGTAGAGAATTGGTGAGCACACATGCTCATAATGTACCAGTAGAGAATTGGTGAGCACACATGCTCATAATGTACCAGTAGAGAATTGGTGAGCACACATGCTCATAATGTACCAGTAGAGAATTGGTGAGCACACGTGACATGCTCACAATGTACCAGTAGAGAATTGGTGAGCACACATGCTCATAATGTACCAGTAGAGAATTGGTGAGCACACATGCTCATAATGTACCAGTAGAGAATTGGTGAGCACACATGCTCATAATGTACCAGTAGAGAATTGGTGAGCACACATGCTCATAATGTACCAGTAGCGAATTGGTGAGCACACATGCTCATAATGTACCAGTAGAGAATTGGTGAGCACACATGCTCATAATGTACCAGTAAAGAATTGGTGAGCACACATGCTCATAATGTACCAGTAGAGAATTGGTGAGCACACGTGACATGCTCACAATGTACCAGTAGAGAATTGGTGAGCACACATGCTCATAATGTACCAGTAGAGAATTGGTGAGCACACATGCTCATAATGTACCAGTAGAGAATTGGTGAGCACACATGCTCATAATGTACCAGTAGAGAATTGGTGAGCACACATGCTCATAATGTACCAGTAGAGAATTGGTGAGCACACGTGACATGCTCACAATGTACCAGTAGAGAATTGGTGAGCACACATGCTCATAATGTACCAGTTGAGAATTGGTGAGCACACATGCTCATAATGTACCAGTAGAGAATTGGTGAGCACACATGCTCATAATGTACCAGTAGAGAATTGGTGAGCACACATGCTCATAATGTACCAGTAGAGAATTGGTGAGCACACATGCTCATAATGTACCAGTAGAGAATTGGTGAGCACACATGCTCATAATGTACCAGTAGAGAATTGGTGAGCACACATGCTCACAATGTACCAGTAGAGAATTGGTGAGCACACATGCTCATAATGTACCAGTAGAGAATTGGTGAGCACACATGCTCATAATGTACCAGTAGAGAATTGGTGAGCACACATGCTCATAATGTACCAGTAGAGAATTGGTGAGCACACGTGACATGCTCATAATGTACCAGTAGAGAATTGGTGAGCACACATGCTCATAATGTACCAGTAGAGAATTGGTGAGCACACATGCTCATAATGTACCAGTAGAGAATTGGTGAGCACACATGCTCACAATGTACCAGTAGAGAATTGGTGAGCACACATGCTCATAATGTACCAGTAGAGAATTGGTGAGCACACATGCTCATAATGTACCAGTAGAGAATAATTAGTGAGCACACATGCTCATAATGTACCAGTAGAGAATTGGTGAGCACACATGCTCATAATGTACCAGTAGAGAATTGGTGAGCACACATGCTCATAATGTACCAGTAGAGAATTGGTGAGCACACATGCTCATAATGTACCAGTAGAGAATTGGTGAGCACACATGCTCATAATGTACCAGTAGAGAATTGGTGAGCACACATGCTCATAATGTACCAGTAGAGAATTGGTGAGCACACATGCTCATAATGTACCAGTAGAGAATTGGTGAGCACACATGCTCATAATGTACCAGTAGAGAATTGGTGAGCACACGTGACATGCTCATAATGTACCAGTAGAGAATTGGTGAGCACACGTGACATGCTCATAATGTACCAGTAACTACTTTTAAAAAGGAAAGGGGTTGCTCAGCCTCTCCACGCTGGAAGCTGAGTGGAAGGTTTGATGGACTTCTCGTGTGCTCTGGATGGTAGTCGTTGGGTCAGTCAAGTGTCAAGTCAAGTCAGCAGAAAAGCGCGAGCTCCAGTGTACATGGGGAGCAAACTCTTTCCTATGAAATTATCGCTGAGGTCGCTACCACTCTTTCGTATTAATTTTTTTGTTAACGAATTGAATTTCTAGGCACCGACTGTGCATGTATTGAACATTGTACAATCACATGCACAGTAAATACAATGTACATGACTGCACACGACAGGTCATCGTTGGTTGGTTGGTATATTTTGTTTTACTTCGCCAGAATACACAGGCATTGCTGCCGTCTTGCCTGGACAAGTGGATTGTCCAGCTGCCAGGCTCTTACAAAATGACGAAGAAAGGAAAGAAATATTACATGAGAGTCATGTATCCCAACAGACTCAGTAAAGCACTTTGTAAGTACAGGTAAGTTAGTTTTCGAGTGGTGGCCAACCCCAGCCTAGCCATGTGCTCATGAAGTGGAATGTTGAATGGATCTGGATGATGTGGTTACGGCTAGCGGCTGTGGCCCAGGCCAGTGGATCATCTGCATACCATCTGGACACAACCGGCGTCAGCACATTGTGTTCTGGGTCATAAACTAACGAGTCGCTACTTTACTTCTTCCAGGCTGTGCAACCACTCTAACCCTGCTTTGAGTTTGAGCACAACAGACTTGCTTTGGAGTTTGGAGCAAAGCATTTTGTTTACAGATAGTACTAAGAGTATGGGGGTTACATACAATGTACTCTTGATAGTACCTCCTGCCTACAACATCCACACACCTTGCTCACCACCTCCTGCCCAAACCAGCCACACGTTCTGCGCTAACATTGCACTAGCCACTAGCCCTACTAGTACATGTACTGCCTTTTTAAAGTACGCTAGAATACAAGTAGCGTTAGAATCCGTTCTTAGATCATCATCTGATACATGTACAATGCAAGTGTTCGTGGTCCCGAACATCGGAGAACATTGGGAAGAAAACGTACTTTGGCTTCTGTGGCTTTGCCTTTGTGCAACCACCATACCACTGGGTAAACCCAGTCAGCGAGTCGGCTCAATTCGGGAATTGCTACCGTCAACTTTTCCTGCCTCTTCCAAACGTGTCCCTTCTAAAATGAATCAATACGGATCGGTGAACAGCCCCATTTCAGGTGAGGCTACAATTTCACACCGCTCTTCATCATAACATGCAGATCTACATTGGATGACAGTTTTTTGAACATTTGAAGTTGGAGTGAGAGCAGTTGGTGTGAATTGCAGTATGACTTGAGATTGGGCTGTACATCTACATGTATCCATAGTCCATACTGCTGAAAATGTAACTGCAGTAAGCTTATAACTATAAGTTATAAGCGTCCATCTGAATTCTTGAATTCAAGTAGAACGCGACATTTGCGAAAATAATACTATAGGCTAGTGTAGCATGCGTCAATGTTCCACCCTACATTTTCTACATGACACATCCATGTATCGCACATTGTATAAACGCTACATAGCAATGTGTCAACATACAATTATTATTTTTATTATATTCTTTTATTCCACGATGGCGTGACGCCAATAAGGCCGATTGATAAGTGTGATAGAACTGATACTAGCCAGAAACAGCTAGATGGAAATAATTTAATTACCCGGGGAGGCAGAAGCAATAATTGATCATGAAAAACAAGTGGGGGCAAAAACGTTAGCAGGGGTGATCAAGGTAGTTAATTACAAGTTCAATTATATCAGAAACCAGGGGGGGGGGGGGGTGCACGCGGAGCTGGAACAGGTACTGCTCAAAAGAAGGCTGGATGCATTGTTTCGGAAATAATTTCTACGATGTTGGGTTGTGATGTCAATAGGGAGTGAGTTGTAGAGGGTGAGGGCACTGTTGATGGGGGAATATCGGTGGCTGTTTGTGTGTGCGTGTCCGATGGAGTAGGTCCTTGTCTGTCGAAGGGTGTATGGTTGATGTTGACGTTGTGGTGCAAGATGTGGTTGTTGCAGGTGTGGTGGGGAGGTTTGGTGGTGGATGCCCCATGCTAGTAGGACTTGTTTAAAACAAGGAGTCGTGAGCTAAGTGTGGGAAGCTTTGCGTGATGGAGGAGGGAACTGTGGAGAACTGGTGCAAAGAGGGGAATCCGAAGGCAGAAGCGTATAGCACGGCGTTGAATTCTCTCCAGTGTGTCCCGCTGTTGCTATGTGGTGTTGGAGAGGGCAAGACTGCCATATTCGAGAACGGGTCGGATGTAGGTCGTGTATATTAGTAATAGGCTGGAAGCGTTCATTGTGCCATGTGTCAGTCTTGTGGAGTTGGTGTTTTATTTTTGTACTTGAACACCGTATAAACAGTACTGTTCCGAGATTGAGTACACTAGCGTTGACTAGCGTTGGATACCGGTATTCACGCTCGATATGCTGAGACTATGGACACCCCCTTGGTAGACCTACTATTAATAAGTACATGTACAATCATGTACATGTATATTGCACCGCAGTGACGTCACATGCAGTATGTAGACAACCTGCATACTGCTAGTAGTATCTGCAAGAGTACATGTGTAATATTATACTCTTGGTATCTGGAGCAGAGTATTGTCTCAGACTCTCATTGCATTCTACTCCAGATCGTGGTTTGAGTTTTGTTTCTCAACACGACTGATCACACAGCATGGGGCTGTGTTCCCAAGAGCAATCAGAACAAATTGAATACAAACATGAACACGATAAGCAACTATTATATTAATTTTATTAAATGCGCAGGAGGGAAGCGAGAAATGGCAACAGTTACTAATCTCGCGAGATGCGGGCTTCCCACACTGCCAGAGTGTGGGATACCTCATTAGCAGCAGCACGATGCCTAACACGAGAGCCACCTTGGGGTTTTTTTCAACGCAACCAAGCCTCTTGTAAGGGCAAAATAAACACAATAATTATTACGAGTGCAACCTCAACAGCACCGGAAGAAAAACGAGCAAAATTGGCTGTGAAAACAGTCTACATGTAGTACTACAGTCTAATGTCATAAAATGGCTGTGAATAGAGTCTAATGTCGTAGAGCCACCTTGGTTGGAGTACAGCTAGTGTACAGCCTAGTGTACTTGAGATAATACAATTCCTGGGAAGTGTGAGTTTGAATACACCAGAAAGCATATGGCCGGCGTCATTAAATTAAGTTACATAGTGTGTAGAGCACTGTAGTAGAGTGTCGGACCTCCTCTCATACGTTATGCCGCCACAGCGTCCAGCTGTGTTTGGACGGAGAAGGTCATACTGCTACTAGTACTACTACTAGCGCCATGGTGGATAGCTGGCTGCTTTGCCGGTTAGCAAGACTCAAGAGTACAATGTCATGTACATGTAACCCCCTGGGGTTACATTGTGGGTGCTCTTGCTGTTACTGACTGTGTGTGGGTCATGGAAGATAAACAGCAAGCCGGGTTGTCCGAATCGGCTGAACTTGGAAACACACTTTACTGCATTGTTGGAGACTTCATCATTTCTCTAAGTACAATGTTGGATGATCCGACGATCAGAAACCTACTGCATGCTGATGAAGAGACTGTTGCAAGCCAGCGGTTAGCTGCCACCAACAGGTGCATGCCGATTTGGCAATTTCCTAGTTATAACGGTCAGTTACGACCGCTTTACATGTGTTCGTGCCCGACGAGTCCCGGCCAATAGTGCAATGCTCTACAGTTCTTGGCACGGACTTTGCGTTTCATGGCATGCCATCGACGTCAACTGTACTACTTGTCCTCACTGCTGGCTTTCATGGATATTTTTATTATCCTGTATTGGAACACCAGGTAGAGGATCAAGAAGGCAGCACAACCTGGCAATGTACAGTGTACGTACAATCAAGAGTATAATAAGCCCCGGAGGCGTAGTATCAGTATCTCCGTTTCAATGGCAGGCACTACGGGTAGCAAACTACATGTGCCCACGGCTAGCTAGCTGGAACTAATACACGTACCTGGAAATCACCTGGATATTATGACCTTGGCTTCAAGTAGATGATCTGTTGTGCAGCAATTTGTCAGTGGTGCCCGGGTTTATTGGCTACTGTCTGTAGTACAGTTGTACTCGCAGGCCCTGCCTCAAGGTGGAAGTTTGCAGTGCCATGCACGTATCATTACTTGCAGTGATTGTGGTATTCTTTATTTTACTTCAACAAGCGAACAGGCAATGATGCCTTCTCACCAGACAACGGCTGGCTCTTACAGAATGGTGTCAAATTATTAATGATTAGGGGCCATCCGTAATTATCGATCTTTTTCACGAAACGAAAAAGTTTCGTTTATGGGTGGGTGGGTAGCGACCGGTTTCGTTTTGAAAAAACATCGAAAGCGGAAAAATCAACGCTCACTGCATGCATTGATACATGCATACATTGTGTAGATCTACATCGAAGTAGATCGACAGTATAGTAGACTCTACGTCGCGCGGCCAAGCGAGTGCTGCATGGATGCACTGATACCACTCTGTACTCAGTGCAGTGAGTTCCTTTCGTCCTCGGATGACTTCTCCGACGAGGACCTACAGTTTTGTTTGTAGCAGTCATCATGGTCATTCACTCTGGGACCGACGACAGATAGATAAATACTTCGTTCCAGCCGCCGATGCAAGAGAATTTCAAATTACGGAGCGGGGCGAACGCCGCAAGTAAATTCTCACGCAAATATGGGGAGCGCCAGCCGCTGAAGACGATGTCGTCGTAATGTACCTGGAAGAATCTGATCGTGCTTGTGGTGGGGAAGCCATGGAGAGTGATCCCCGTGTCGACAGTCTTCCAGAGACGGAAAATTAGGCCATCGACTTTCTACGTACCTGATTGACGGCAGCGCAGCGCGGCGTGCGTGCGACCTTACGGAGCTTTCCGACAGCGATTCTGGGGCGATGCTGCTCTCATTTGCGAGCGAGGCACGACCACTGAAGTCTGTGATAGCTATAGCTTTTGTTTCCCGCGGCTCCGAAGTCGACTTGTTTTGGCAGTATCATGTCAATGTCGAAACTCTGACGATTTGCAAGTGTACAATTCCCGTGTTAGAGGTGTAGAGGTGCCAGCAGCGTATGTGTGTGGTAGGTGAAAATAAATGTTTCCATGGTCAAGAAGTAGTACCAGACTTCCAAGAAAACATAACTAACGTTGTTACTTACTTGCACATTCACACAAAATGTGGCCTCGCTGTGTTGTAACAGCCAATCAAGATCATTTTCTGCACAAAGTCTCAAGTCAATATTATTAATTGTTTCGTTTCAGGGGGGTGGGTGGGTGGGGGTGGGTCATAACTAAACTTTTTCGTTTCGTGAAAAAGATCGATAATTACGGATGGCCCCTTACCGGTATGACGATAACACTTGAAAATACCGCCATTCCGGCAACAGGCTCTCAGCTGCACCAAATATATAAATAAAGAACTTTGCCAATATTTCGCCCATTGGGCATCAGGAATGGCGGTATTTTCAAGTGCAAGAAATACGCTGCAATGGAGTTTGGGAATTCTGAAGAAACATTATGACGAAAGAGAAAGACCAAGGAACTACAAGTTACGCTATACTGTCCACTAACACCACCAGTTACTAAACAATCAGCTCATGCGATAACATTGCACGACGCTGACCGACGGTACTGACGTTCTACAACTAACTGGCTATCAGCTCTAGCACATCTTGGATGCGCACTCCAACAGCCTTCCAACTTGGAAGGTTCTAAGTTATAGAAATAACATAAGGAGGGGAAGTTCCTTGGTCTTTCTCTTTTTGTATAAATTAAACCTTGGCTCTCCATCTGAGTACAAACATTATGACGATAACTTAAAACACTGGGTATGAGGTACATGTACATTGTACATGTAGAGAAGAACAATTGAAAATAGTTCTCATACAAATGTACGTGTACACACATGTACATGTACATTGTTCATGACTGGAATGGGTACGGGTGGGTTGTGTGACTTACAATGTATGAAGTGTGTCGAAACAAGGCGAAACCAAGAGCGAACGTGTGCAGTCTGGTCCATACTACAGTAGTACTGTTGTCATGTTATCAAAGTAATAATCCGCAAGGGAAACAGCATTGCCCCTCACCTTGCAACCGCGCATCGCTCTACCAGGGCCATGATTTGCATGTTTCATGTGCTGCCAGTTCAATGGTTAGGAACTTAGGAACTTGGTCGTGCAAAATCCCTGATTGAGACTGAGGCCCAGTGAGGGTAATAGCTTCACAGGAAATCACTGACAAGAGAAGTGACTCCCTCTGGAGTCTGGGGCCTTCGATCATTCTTCCCATGCAAGTACATGTAGTACATAAAAATAAGGAACACGTGGAGGAGTGTAGCTCTACCTTCCGTACCACA
The DNA here is from genome assembly GCF_964019385.1 of Sycon ciliatum. NCBI lineage: Eukaryota > Metazoa > Porifera > Calcarea > Leucosolenida > Sycettidae > Sycon > Sycon ciliatum. The sequence continues at coordinate 10,145,809 of NC_088644.1, forward strand.
TGCCCAATGGCTATGCCAATGCCAATGGCTATGCCAATGGCTATGCCAATGCCAATGGCTATGCCAATGCCAATGCCAATGCCAATGCCAATGGCTATGGTGCCTGCAGTCGTAATCAGCGAAGGAGAAGGTTTAGAGTTTAGTTATAATTATGCGAATCGCCTGTTGATTTGGCCCGAAAGGCTAACATGATAATCCCATACAAATTACATTGTCACCATCCGAGTTCAAAATTACATTGTATGCGTACAATGTATAGTAGTTACATGGGTGCATAACAATAGAGTTGCCTTTTCACTGTTTTCGGTGTTTCACTATTGGCATGTGCGGGATTCCCTGGCCATGTGGCCTGGCACAAGCGAAACTTCCTAACCCGCAGGTGCGAACTTTACTAAGTCTTACTTTACAATAGTATGTGAATACGTACATGTACATGAATTGTACATGCGGGGTTCACTCTATACTTTTTAGCAGGTCACAACAACCCTCCGGTCCCATTTCAGGCCATGTGGGTCATTTGAAGAGGACCACCCATCGCACTCGTACTTCTACTCAACAGTGGGCCCCCTTTTTGTGGCGAGCAGTTCAAGTTCACTGACAACTCGTAAGTGGTATTATCCGAGAGTGCTACCCCCCCCCCCCCCCCCCCCGAGGGGTGCAAGGGTAATATGTATGCACTAATATCAATAATGGTATCATGTACTAGTCTACTTTAGTTTAGAGAGAGAAAAATGACACGGGTTCGCGTACAGGGCGGGTCAAGAACCGCCTTTCCTCTTCCGTGGGACACCACTACTCCATGATCAGGCGTCAGCTGCGGCTCTTTCAAACGATGGGGAGGATAGATCGAATCCACCAACCACAGGCCAAAGGACCTAGAAGTAGTAGAAGTAGAGTTAGTTAGCTCGTCGTGAAGTGCCCTGAGTAAAGTCCACACACACCGTGACATGTCGGTCCATGGATACTTTTCACGTTGAGTGCATGATGTACATGCACATACACTCATGGTGTTAGGTAAACACACATGTATACTCTGGCTAAATTATTTATTTAAATAACCGACGAGGAGACAACAGTCGTAAAATAGCAATGAAAAATATCAATTGTGCACTCATAATCATGTATAAACAATTAAAATGAAACAATTCCAGAACGTTTTCGTGTGACCATCATCAGTGGAACATCGTCACATAGCAAGAATCACTAAAACAACCAGTTATATAGCTAGAGTAACATGAAAAGAAGCGTGAGAATGCAGCACAGCTAGCGGTTATGCATAACGCGTGTAGTGTGAACCTTTGCAGTGTATCTGAGAATTTTTAAATAATACACACTCACCAGTTTTTGTTCACACGCACTCACAGCTGCCACATTCATCTACTGCTACCATTCTCAGATACACTGCAAAGGTTCACACTACACGCGTTATGCATAACCGCTAGCTGTGCTGCATTCTCACGCTTCTTTTCATGTTACTCTAGCTATATAACTGGTTGTTTTAGTGATTCTTGCTATGTGACGATGTTCCACTGATGATGGTCACACGAAAACGTTCTGGAATTGTTTCATTTTAATTGTTTATACATGATTATGAGTGCACAATTGATATTTTTCATTGCTAAATTATTTATGCTTTTAATACTTGTCCCCTCTATGAACTAACTTTAAAAATGTAGGATCATGTCGCCACGAAATTTTGAACTCAAGCTTGAAGTAGCCACGAAAGTAGGAGCTCTGGTCTTCTGATATGGAGACACATGTTTTGAGTGTGTGAGCCATGGTTCAACAGTGTTAGTACTCGAGCAGCAGCATCATCAATCAGACCGGAGGGAGGCAAATGCTTCTAATGGAATGATCCACTTGAGACAACTTCACCGCGCAGCTTGTGGCGTCAGCCGGAAAACAGGACAGATGAATGCAGCGCAGATGAAACAATTTTCTTCGTTGTAGTATCGAACATAGAGAGAGAGCGATTGGCCTGGAGACTGGAGAGGCTGCACTTGGATTTCACCATGCTCAGTCGTTGCTGAAACTAGTGAAAGGTCAACGGTAGTGTGTTGTGCAGTGAAAACAGCCAACCATACACCAGGCAATGAATCTGTAATGTCATAATAACAATTAGCTGTCAATGCACTTCTAGTTCTGCACACGTATCATGCCCTTCCTAGATCCTACCCTGCAACACAAGCGAGCGGGGGCAGGAGGGATGAATGCGCTGGGCTCCAGAACAACACTCTCTCATACTCAAGATGCCTGCATATTTCGTCCATGCACGCCTGGCATGGGCATTGCCACTCACGTCATGATCATGATGACCGCCCCCTCAGAACAGACAATACCTCAAATGGACTGCAATACATCCACATGCCAGACTGTGGCGATCTAACCAAAACAATCACACAAACTGCAATCTTTTTAAAAGTCACTAGTGCTAGAATATCTAGCCCAGCCTAAAAATCATAGGGATGGATCTTTGGTGGCTGCAAATGCATGTATATCAGGAGATTGTTAAGAGCGGTATTCATTTCTCAACGGTAGGAATGTCGCTGGTAATTCTGAGGTTTGCAAATTGAAGTAAAAAAAGCTGCAAAGCTGCATTCCTAACAGTAAAAATAATGGCGTAAGTGTATGTCAAGGCTCAGCCATGCATCTACTTAGGTTCAAGGCAAAAAGGGATGGAGTTTGTGTTCAAGTGAACCATAGACGTATGGATAACGCTAATAGACAGGGTACATAGTCATTGTGCCTTAGACTGCACTGCCCTCACTAGTGTGCCACGAACAATCAAAGAATATGTAGCCATTTTTGTCATTTCAAAGGCTAAAACAAGAAATACTCTGAGGAAACCAGACCATGCCAGGAAGCATGCTGGTATGTGTTGTGCACTGTGAGCTCTCACTCAGTATGTAGCATGGCATTCAAGACTCAGAGTTGCCCCAAAAACACACCTGTACAATCCTGCACAGGAAAGAATTATGCATGCATTCCTGCACTGCTGGAACAGCTAGCTGAGTCATCACACTGGATAAAGCCAGTGTTGTACTCTGCTCCACGCCACACCTGCAGCATGGGACACATCAATTTTCTCTGCATGAGAAATGTGTCGAATTCTCATTGCAAATCAACCAGCTTTTCTCAATGTTTCCATTCTCGGACAATGCGATAATTCTTGTTGTAGTTGTTGTCCCAGAACTCCTTACTGTCAACGGTGTAGCGCACAGCAAACTGTGCAACGACAAACGATGAGCGCGCTGAGATGGCAATAGGTCCCCGACCGAACGTTATCCCCACCGCAGGCAGTTTGTAGGTGAACGTAAACAGGTCGAGCTTTTCGTCCAGCGACCTGGAGTATTTCCCAATGACTTCCACGCAGTTCTCCCAGTTGTCCACAGTCAGTCTGATTTTCACACTTTTGTAATAGGCTACGTTGGCCACGCGCACTAAGCCTAACACATCTCCATGCTCACTGACTGACAGGCGCTCCAGGCACACCATGTTCGCTTCCAAGCGGGCGGAGAAATCCGTGCTTGACCAGGGCTGCGGACAATCCAAGTAGTACTTCATGGGAATGAGTCCATTGCTCGTCAGTGTGCTGGCTCCATCACTGGGCCCGGATTCGGCATTGCTCTTGCTCGACCGCCGCGCTTGCGCAAACTCGTCATCCGACAGGTCGTCATAAGATAAATTTGATGACACATTGATGCGGCTGTTTCCTATGCCGGCATTGCAAATGTTCTCCGGAGCGCTTCTATGCCGACGCAAGGGATGTCCACATTGGTAATGAAATACAGATACTAGTGGCAGGCCGCGCTCGTCTCCGAAAACTACTGATCGTGTCTGCTGACGGATTTTGACTGTCACCTCGCTGTCAGAGTCGACAGTAGTTTTCCTGCGATCGTTTGGTGCCGAGCGTGATCTCTGAAGTTTGGTTGCGCCGCCAGAGCCCGAGCGCAGTATACTACGCAGCGGCGAACGACTTGTATGTCCCGAAGATACGGACGTTGATGTTTCTGACACGGTGACGATCGATCCCGCTGTTGCCGTTTCTGTAACAGCTGATCGGCACTCGTACGTGTACGACGAGCTGCTGGTGCGTTCGACATGGCTCGATCGGGAGAAGAATTCCGGTGAACTGTCACAGCTGCTGCCGCTGAATCCGACAGGGCTTGGTGGCGAGTAGATGTTATTTCTCGCTGACGGGATGGCGGTGAAGTGTAGAAGTCGAGGGACACGTGGTTCATGATTTGAAGCACCACCCGTTGTTGAGGATGAACTGTTTTCAGGCAAGGAACGACGACCACCAGCTGCTGCTGTTGGACCAGTCAAATGCGATAGGCTGAGATCGATAGCCCGGAGAGGCCGTAATCGAGTTTTTTCGTCTTCCTCGTCATGTCGAGCTCGGTGAGATAGGTGGAAATGAGGCTTCGCCGAAGAAATCTCACCTCCACCTTCCATTAGCATTGGCATTGCAGTGTTTCTATCCTAGCTCGTTGCTAACAGCGGTTCCGTTCACCCACTGACCTAGATTAGAAAGACAGTCAACCCAGCACAGCGAGTGTGTGCTGGGTGGTTTTATACCACGGCAAATTACTGGTAGTGTTACTGCACACACTCTCCCTGTTACAGCGTCCATAGGCCATGCCGCTATCAGTGTTTGCTCGCGAGCTGACATGCAGTGCACTAGTGGGCGACCACTACGCTGGGACATACATGATTGTAGATCTACATGTAGGTCGGGCACTGAGCTGACTGCTGTAGATCTTGTCGCCTTGAAAACCTTCGTCGTCTGTTCACCTGGTTCACTGCTGCTCGACATCTCCACGAGGGCTGCCAGTGCTCTCAGCTGATGTTGCGGGCGTGTTTCCGGTCCATTCAGTGATTCACGACCATGCATGCTGTCAAGTGCCATGCTCACATACTCGTCTTGAGCACCACATAAACAGGACTTGCGACACTTCCCTAGTCCAAGAGCTAGGCTACAAGTCCTTGGCTTTGGGCTATGGCGAAATCCAGAAACCACTGAGCAGATACTGGGCATGGGATA